>NW_025932470.1:0-22188 GCF_000764305.2 Hyalella azteca
AACGTTAAGAGGTCGTCATATGATAACGAACTGTTCTTACATGACAGTGAAAATTCTATTTACCAGATACTTTCCTCGTGTATAGGCTTCCAGCCTGCAAAACTGGGAGTGTGAAGTACTTACAGCAAATATTCTCTCTACTATTATCTCCATGTATAAGCCTTCAGCCGCAGATTGCTGAAGGAGCAGTGACAGCAGATGTCATCTCTGCGCAGCTCTCTTCTCGATAATCCGAGTCCCTATTTGCGATAAAATAGACTTAAGTTGATATTACGGCATTAGTACGACTATTGGCTATTGCACGACACTCGCTTCAAAAAACTACCAAAAACCTTACTCCTTACTGAGTAGAGCGCAGGAAAGTTCGGGCGATGATCTCTACCGATCTGTCGGTCAGATGCGTTCCTTGATATAAAGCATCAACTCGTTTAATAATACAGCAATTCATACATATCATTAAAAAATAAAACCCGTCCATTGACGAGCTAATGGAGCACGTTTACGATTAGTAAATATCGTAGAGCGTGCAAGTTACACCAAAGAACGAATTAAAGAGAGCATCGCCCCACGCAGCACTTAGCTACAAATCACGTTTTCCTGTAAATTTTTAGAGTTATAATTAGTGACATTAAAATTTAATTTGATTTAATTTCGGTTGTATTGTTTACAACGACCTGCACCAAATAATTTAATTTTTTTATAAGCGATTTGTTGATTCAATGCTTTGTTTAAGAACTGCAAGAGAAGTTCCCAAGGAATGAATGTCCAAGTCAAATATTTTTCATATACGTACATATGTCCATACGCAGCAGTAATTTTCTTAGCATCAGGATGTTTCGTGATTTTCAAAATAATAATTTTAAATGTAAAAGCATTTTGCTCTTACCCTCAGGTATTCCAATTTAAATAATTAATTCCTTATCTCATTGACAGTTCCGGGTCAACTAAGCAGTTAATTTGTTGTATCAGACGATATAATTATTAAATTTCTATTTTATTGTTCCAGGAATTCCGAGACTTTCCACGTGCACATAGGCCAACATGATTCCTCCCTCCAATTACGTAGGTTACAATTCAACTCCATGACTATATCAGCTGCAAGCCTCATGAGACATAAAATTTATTTAATTAGATACCAGCCCTAGCAAATTAGACGGGTATACTATAGCCTAGAATCGTCATCAATATTTAAAGGGGAATGGAGTCGCGGGCCAGCTACGTACTTAATCACGATCCAGCTACTTACTGTCAGTCAATTTTAGACTGACAGGCAGTCTTACGGAAAGATCCTACCGTCAATGCCGACAGCGTCGGCTTAAGTCGCCGTCCTTCAATAAAAGCGATATATTTTATAAACCAAACTGAACCACATCTTCCTAGTGCGACCGAAAAAGCTCACTAGTTATTATGTGGCTATCAAACACTATAAATCGTATTTCTGACAAGCATTATACGGTGTTTGGTGGCGAGCTGCGAGATACGTGTTGTTCCTGAGTGGCGCTGTTGGTAGATGTTCATTTTATTGAAGTGTTGGCGCTGAAGAAATGGTCCCATGGCGCTTGCTCATTCATGTATCTATGTAAACAGTGTTGCAAATGTCCTTTTTTCGACGCATCTTTTCCTGCATTATAAACTTTTGTGTCTTCAGCATACAGAGAACACACAGCGTCGCGTGACGTGAACCAGCCCGTGTCTTGCATGTATGACTTCAATATACGAGACTTAGCATTAACACCGCTGCAATTATCACAGAGTCGCGTAACTTGGGGGATTTGGTTCCTACATGTTTAGCGAACGAGCAGAGGAATGGAACTGAAGCTCCATGGGGCGGAGTGCGCCTAGCAACATAATGCGGTTGGCAACATAGTGCGCCTAGCAACAGAATGCGCCTTGCAACATAGTGCGCATAGTAACATAGTGCGCCTAGCAACATAGTGCCCCTAGCAACATAGTGCGATAATGTATGTTGGATGTCAAACAAGATTTTTTCAGTCATATTTAATTATTACGTGATTCATTCATATCGAATATTCGAAGCGGTTCTCGGACGACCGCACGACTAGGAAATAAACGCAATTGATACTTCACTCACAACGCTGGACGAAACCAACACTGGAACAAACTAAGGGAATAACTGCGTTCTGAACGCGAGGCGGTCGTGGAGGTGGAAGACACTTGGCAGGCGACGCTGACACTTGGCAGGCGACGCAGACACTTGGCAGGCGACGCAGACACTTGGCAGGCGACGCTGACACTTGGCAGGCGACGCAGACACTTGGCAGGCGACGCAGACACNGATAAACTTAATGTTTTATTGTAAATAACAATTATTCACAAATTTACCAATCTAACCTATAATATTGCCATGTCGCTGCAAACGAGGTCTGCTGCCAATTCAAACATATCCATCTCATAGTCCACTGCCATGTCATAAGACTCGTTGTCCTTCCAGTATGCCACAGTGTACATGGTCTTGCCAGTCTTGGTATTTTGTCCCTTGATTTTTTCAAACTTTCCATGGTACACTACATTGATATTTTCTGTATTGTCATACCAGCAGTGCTTAATGAAGCGACCAATAACCCTGTGTTGGAGAAGTTCTGAGAGTGGTCCCTTCATTTCATCACTCATTGTAATGCCTATGTCTTGAAGTGCTGCGGGTATGTCATCCAAGGATGTTGTTTTCAACAATTTTTCAATCTTGTACCAAACTTTCTTGTCTCTTAGTTGCTTCTTGATGTTAATGCGTGAAGCAATCTCTGCAGATACAAGAGTCTGAGAAAGTCTTGATGTTTTTATCCTCTTTCGGCTCAGTGCAACAACACAAGCCATAAGTCACTCTTTTTCTTTCTCCTCTAAACCGTCAATGAATGCAATAGTTTTGTTTTTCACAGCTTTTAATTTACGTGAGCTGAACAATATGGATGCATGTGGAAATCTCTGCTTGAGAGAACTGATCATCCCCATCACTTGTTCTGCATCCATGTTGTGCAGGCAGGCGCTTTTTGTCTCTTCTTCAAGTTGGGCTGTAAGATTTGTGGCAAAATACTTGGCATACTGCCTGTCTAAGGTTTCTATCATCTTGTTCAGGCATTTTTGGATCATCTCTGAACTCTCCTCATCTGCCTGACACATGTCCAAGATTGTGGACAGCAGAGCATCATCCTGTAGAGTCTCTCCAAAAAAGTTGGTGTTAGATGTGAGCAGGGAGAGAGGATGTTGCAAGCAAATGCGCATCCTCTCCAGCACTTTTCGTACAGCATTTATTGCCTGAATGTGGTTCAATTCAGAAGCACTGTCAACATAGAAGTTTTTCATCCATGGCCCAGTTAGTTTGAGGCCCACAAGAGCCAGCAGGCAAAGTTCTTTTATTGCAAATTGATTCAAAAAGTCTGCTGAAAGTGCATCACACAGGCCCCTTTCACTGCTAGACATGTGAGTATGCAGCATCTGTTTGAAAAGGGTGTAGTGCTTTATGAGGATTTTGCTGGTATGGAAAAGTATATGCAGGCGGTTGCCACGATATCTTGGAATGATGCCTAGGGGTAGATTATTATCCTTCAGGAATGATATGAAACCTTGTGGGTTACCTTTGCCATCTTTGTAGCGCAGCTTGTTAAAAGCCAAGACAATTCTTGCTGCCATGCAGTCATTGCCAAATAGCTTACTCACTTGGCCTGATTCCAACTCTGCGTTCCGAAGTGCTGACCTACATGCAGTGGCAACAGAGTCCAGAGGATGCAAATGACAGTTAATTTCATTCAATTTGGTGCCCCAAACTCTTTCAAGTAAAGATATAGTTTTGTGGTTTACAGCAGCACGGTTGGACATGGTGTTACAAATATTTTGTACAATCTTAAACCTTGTCTCTTCGTAGGTGACGCCAAGATGCACACTGCTGTAGATAACGGCTAGATTATTAACAGAGTCAACAATATGATTGGCATAATCCTGTGCTGTGCCTCCTGGCAGTTGGTCAACTGCAATAACAAATGTGGCATCCTCACTTGTAATGTGGACACTGTTTATATGGATGCCCTCTTGAGTAGTGGCATCAAAGCCGAGAGTGAGGCCTTGGTGATTATTAGCAAAAGTTGCTGCCTGTATGTCAGAAAATAAACCAAGTTCAATTGCCATCCGCTCCACACTTGTTCTGCTGGGTGCTTCCATACTCTTCCCTAGTCTGGCTGCCATTGAGCTCTTTAGCTTAGGGATGTTCTCAGTAGGCACATTACATATTATCATCTCATAGATAATGATGCGGACATTTCCTAAATAGGTTTTTTCATCCCGCTTGCTAGCAATGCATGGATTGCATTGATCATGCACACTCGCCTCTAGTTCTTCTTTCTGTTCAACAATAACCATGTTTTGGTTTTCATAAAATGTTAAATCATCCTTTAGTTCCTGATCATGTTGTTTCAATGAAAGCACTTCTAGTTGAAGTTTTTCTTTTTTCATTTTTTCTTCATTCATAGCCTTTTTGCTTGAGAGAGCAATTTTCTTTAGCCTTCTATTATCCTCTTGCAGCCAGCTAACTCTTTTATACAGATTCTTTACTGTTTTTGGCAGGCTGTTCAAGTTGGACCTCATTATCTTCATGCACTCATGGTATATGGATTTCCTTTGGGCAATCTGTAGAGATAAATTAAGGCACTGCTTTCTCAAGAGTCGCTTCCTTGGTGTTTCTTGGCTTCTACGTCGCATTCCAGTGCTCACACCTATCAATGATGTCGTTGGAGAGGCAGGTGAGGGATGAGTATTGGCATCTGAGGTTGGTTTGACTTTGAGGAGGTGGACAATTGCAGAAGGCTTGGTGGCTGTTTGAGTTGTAATTTCTTGAGATGCAGGTTCACTGATACCGACTGCAGAGAGTTGAGCTGAAGCAGAAGGAGATTCATGAAAGGATGTGGATGGCTCTGCTTGTGAAGTACTTGTAACCATCACAGGTTCTGAACTGTAAAGAGGCTCATCATATAGCACTTTTAATTCGGCCAAAGCATTTTCTTTGTCACTTCGATAGGTTTTTTTTCGTAACTTTGAATATTTTTCCACGAGCACTTTAATTTCATAGTGACGCAGTGTCAGCCCAAACAATTTTTTGATCCAAGCAATTGTTGCAGTAGTGGACTTTCCATTTTCAAAGTAGAACCTGATAGCATGGCCTACACGTGGCATTATTATGCCCCTATTGTCCGCCTCTGAGGGCTGGTCATAATCACGTAGCAGTGACCAGGCTGGCCCAGTGCCAGCTCCGGGAATAGCTGGTAAGCCTGGTTTTCTACACTTGGGTGTCATGACAGGGTAGTTTTAAATGTAAACTGAAAAAATTGCAAAGTTAGTAATGAGTTGAGAGGGGTTAATGAGTATGAGCAATTATATGTTCTCTTTGAACATTTGAAGTTGTTACTATTAATAGGAATAATATCAATATTTTAATATTAAAAGATAATACACAGACAAAGATGTAGTATACGGTATATGATACTATAATATATATTGATAAATCAATTATGAATGAATGATGACATTCATTGAATGATGATGATCATGATATCATGATAGGTAAATTATGGGAAAATGATGGGAAAATTATAAGAAAATTCTGATGAACTGATGGGAAAATGATCTGAAAATGCTGGAAAAATAATAGGAAAATAATGAGAATATGATGGCAAAATGATGCAAAAATGATGAGAAGATGCTGGGAAAATGATGAAAAACAATTGCAAAATGATGAGAAAATAATGGAAAATGCTGGGAAAGTGGTGGAAAAATGATGGGAAAATGATGTATAAATGATGGGAAGATGAAAGGTAAATGATAACAACAAATGATTAATTTTAGGTAAATTTTAATTTTTAATTTAATTTATTAGGTAAATAAATAAATAAATAAATGAATGATAATAACAATAAATGATAAATAATGATAATGAATAAAAATAATAACTTAATAATACTTGTACTAGTGCTAATCATCTAATGCATCATCAAAAGCCATTGCAATGCCATTGGTCATAGCAACTGCCGTCCTTAGGCGTGACCTAGCCTACCCCTAGCTTTGCTTAGGGGCTAGGCTGGCTAGCTAGCATTAGATTAGCACTTGATGAAATTCACTAGTAAGTTTATCAGGGGCTAGATGCAAGTGAATAATTTCATGTAACGATGTATTTCTAACAGTAAAATCATCCTGGTCAGTCACTTTTATGCAATAAACTCCTAAACTTTTAAATATGAACAAAAACACCACCTGTAGTTCAGGACCAGGGTACCTTATGCTCACTCAGTCACTGACGCACGACTGAACTGAACGTAAACAGCGCGACAGGACATGGTAGAAAAACTGTCCGAATGGCTGCAAAGCTCTGAAATTTCGAGAGCATGCTCTAAAAACTATAATCTTGATTTCAAATTATCTTTCATTAATTTCAAAATACAATATCCATGTTTATTTCCCGCCCAAATGTTACCTCTTGCACATCCCAGCTAAGCAGGTACTTGATAGACATTTCTCTAAAAAAAAAATGTCGTCATAGTTCAAGTTTTTTTTAGTTTGTTTCCAAACAAAAGTCAATCAAATTAAGCTAACATTTTGGCGGGACTTTCAAAATTAAATACCTTATGCGCGCCGACGCGGAAAGTGGCTGTCCGCCATTTTGCCAGCATTTTTTACATTCGAGCGTACTTTGTGCACATACCTACTGTGGGCCTTATTTGTAGAAAAGTCACCTAATCATTTGTTCTGTGGTAGTTTCCTTAATTATTTCTAATTATCTTCTTTTCTTTTCTCTTTTTGCCGTCCCTGAGTGTATGCTAAGATGGCAGACGCAATGGGTCTGGCTTCTCCCAACGTAGATGTAGCGGCTGCTAACTTTGGCTTTGGGGTAGATCAGAGTAGGTCGACAGTGAGAGTGCTCCTAATTTTGGATATTTGCATGATTGAGTTGCATAAGTGGAGTGATTGGGCCAATCCACCCATCAGTCTTGGTCTCAGAACTTCTGGAGTAAGCCAAGGCAGGCTTCGACCCGCTTCGTGAAGATCAGAGAGATGGTGCATCTCCCAGACTCCCAAGCCATTGCCAGGGTATACATGCAGAGTCTTCCACAGTAAAGGTGATCTTTGAGGGAAGGGAGCTCCCCAAAGCTGTCGCCTGTCATTGTCAACATAGTCATAGACATAGTGATTAGTGGCAAAGCAGAGAGTTTTTTAGACTTTGCCTCAAGTTCATTTTTGAGTCTTATAAGTAGACAAGTAAAGTATCCTGGATACCAGCATTATCATACAGAAGAAATTGGTTTAAATCTTAGCTAAATGAGGAAATTGAAAATGAACTGATTTTAAAAAATCTCTGGTTTGTCACTATGATACTAGACTACTGGTGATATCCAGTGAGACCTTTTGTTATGGCCCCACTTAGGTGTTACAAATGTGAAGTGCCAGCAGATGAACCACATTGCAAGTGGGTGCACTGGCCCAAGGAGGTGCTTATTGTGTGCTGGACCCCATGATAATTCAGAGTGTCCTCGTAGTAGCAGCTCAAAACACTTGTGTGCTAATTGTGGAGGTCCACATTCTGCCAGACTGCCAGTGCATGCGAATGTCCAGTCATGAATCATGATGGGTACCAGGGCAGTTGAGACTTGAGAAGCTCTGTGCCACAGGGCTCTCTTATGCAGATGCTGCCAAGAAAGTAAGACATGCTCCAGTGGTGGCGGAGGTGGCCAAATGTTAATTTTGAACACACGTACAATTCAATTTGTTAAGTGAGCAAGTTATCACGTGAGCTTAATGTACAACCTTGCCTGTTTTGAAAATTTAATTCCTATCATCTCAACCGATGGAATTAATCATAACATATGATTTACTTGAAAGTCTGTGAGTACGCAATCATCAATGTCTTCACTTCCAAGTTTGCAGTTCACATTCTAGCTAACTAAATTCATCAATGTCTTGGTCGATGTGACGTCTCTGTGTGATACAAACTGATTTGTAACACCTGTTTTGCTTAAAATAAGACTAGTTGCACTAAATAATTTTGTTGAGCCATTTTAATGGAGTCAATTTTTTTTCATGGATGAACTAATACAAGATTTCCCCTAGTGCAGCTTCGCCTTGCTGATGTCATTTGTTATTACAACTGTAACGTCACCTTGGCTCTTATGACGTCACCTCATGACGTCAAACTTATTTGTAACACCTGTTTTGCTTAAAATAAGACTAATTAAATGCAGTAAATAAATTTTCTTGAGGCATTTTGATGAGGTCAATTTTTTTAAATGCTTTCAAAGATGACATAAAAACAATGTGTTGATCTAAACTATTTACATATTGTGCCCATAGTGACGTCACTCCAAAGATGCGTAAAACGACGAAAAATCCTCATCGCCGTGGGTCAACTTAATATTAGTTCAATCATAAATCAAACGTATGTTATATATACTTGTGCTGGAAAGCTATCATTACAATTCAAGTAACTTCTTACAAGGCGATTTTTTCAACTGAAGCATTGCAACTAGCGACAAAATTATTCGCACACCATTTTTTTAATATGAAATTATGAAAGGCTGTAGTTCTTTTGACACTTGTGATATATGGTGATATTCTATGCAGCGTAAGCTCCTAAAATTACGGAATCGTCGATTCTCCGCTGCATTCGATTGATCTTTTGTTCGCCACGTGTTCTGCACTTCAGCTCCTTCAGGATTCCGTTACGGGTTCTGCTGTCGGACGGACGTGTGTCTATAGCTGTTCAGTTCTTGGGGACGGGGTATTCGACGCAATTTGCTCGTTCTCCCCAACAATTTGAGAAGACTGGACATCCGATAAAGGCGATAATTGCTTCACTGTGGGTAGGTATGTGCACAAAAATTTTTTTTTTTCTCCAATCATAGTGGCAAAGCAGAGAGTTTTTGAGACTCTGCCTCAAGTTCATTTTTGAGTCCTATAAATAGACCAGTAAAGTATCATGGATACCATCATTATCTTACATATGATATGAAAGTGGTTTAAATCTTGAGAAAATTAGGAAATTAAAAATGAACTGATTCTAAAAAATTTCTGGTTTGTCACTATGCCTCCAATCACACTGAAAGTTACACCACTAAAAAGTGAAAAAAAATTCAGAAAAATATCATAGGTATGAGTGGAGTAGGTCTAAAAGTGAAAAAATTATGATTTTTTTTTTTTTGTTAGGTATTCAATTACGCACCCAAAATGGACCCATTTTTTGGAAAAACCATCATTTATAGGTTTTCTATGAGCCAATTTCAAAAATTTTGATACCATTTGAAAGCTCTTGTTGTAGGCTATATATTCTAACTAAAATACAACATTTTTGTTGAGACTTTGACTACAGGTGGGTTGGGTAAAGGGGTGTGACTGATACCTAGATATTAATGGTATAAATTCACCAAAAGGCAGAATTGAAGAAAATAAATTCCAGTTTCATGATTTTGGCACCAATAGCAAGCATAAAAAATGTAAGGTTTACATATCTATTGCAACTTTTGCAAGACAACATTAATGTTTTTGTTAGATGGATGGGAGAAGAGGGTTACAATATATTGAAATTGGCTAATATAAAAAAAATTATCTCTGCACAATTAAATAGAATTTCAACAGTAGCTGAGTAGCACTGTAGCACTCTGTTGAATCCACTATGCAGAGAGTGTATGAATATAGCGAGATCTTTGGCGACGCTTCAGTAGCCAAATTTTCGCCTTAAGAAGATCTTGCCGACACATTTAGATTGAAATTCTTGCATTTAATATATTTCTCAGTCTTCGGCCAACTGTTTAGAAAAAAAGTAAGGTTTCCGGTACGTTGGATGGATTACACCTTCCTCCCTGCACAGGAAAATTAACGGAGCGCCTAGTTCTTTGTCGACTTGAATATTTTCTTGAAAGAAATAACCTGTTACCCAATTTACATTTTGGATTTTGAAGAAGACGTTGCACTCTAGAGGCACTGCACTTGTTGAAGAATGAAATAAGAGGAGCAGTGACGCAACGCCACTACTGTATAGTAGTGTACCTGGACCTCCAAGCAGCCTTTGACAGTGTTTGGCATCAAGGCTTTCTATTATTTAAATTGAGTGAACTGGAGGTCCCTGAGCAACTCTTGGTCTGGCTTTTGAAATATCTTGAAGATTTTACAACCAGAGTTAGAGTTGGAGCTGCACTGTCAGAGCCTAGGCCTGTGCAAATTGGAGTACCACAGGGTGCAGTGTTGTCCCCTGCTCTGTTCAACATAATGCTCGCCAATGTTCCCACATCCACTTCTGTGCGTCTCATAGGTTATGCTGATGACCTGACATTGGTAGCATCAGCTGATTCCCTGCAGTCTGCTCAAAGGAACATGCAGGAGTACCTCATACAGTTTGAATTGTGGTGCAATAGGTGGCATTTCATCCTTAACCCTGACAAGTGCAGGTATCAAACATACTCAAGAAGCCGCAACTTGTCACAGATTGTCCTTCGAATGTGTGGGCAACCCATTACACTCTCCCAGGAAAAGTGGATATTGGGGGTGATCTATGATTGCCCCAAATTGAATTTTGCTGCTCACGTTTCAGCAGTTCGTGCAGACTGCCAGAAACATCTGATCGTTCTTCGAGCTTTGAGTGCCTTAAAATGGGGTGCTTCTGGCCACCTACTAAGGCGTGTTTATGTGGCATTTATACGCAGCAAGCTGGAGTATGGCAGCAGTGTCATGGGCGAACTTCATTCTTCCAGCATGAAAATGCTGGACAGTGTTCAAAACAGTGCACTCCGCCTCATATTTGGAGCTCGTCATACCTCGCCTTGGAAGTAGAAAGCTTCCTACTTTGTCTCTGTTTCCGTTTCCTGTTCATGAGGTGGAGTGTTCATTATGCTTACTCTCCCATTGAAGCAAAAATTCCAAGCCTTCTGGGATTCACTCCAATGGTGCTCAAGACAACCCACGGCCATTTGCTACCCATGCACATTTCTTGTTTAGGTCCATGGGAATTGCCATGCCTCGACAAGTGAGGACTTCTTCCTTCTCACCAATTCCTCCCTGGGTCTCGTTACAAAACCAGATATGCCTTGACCCCGGTGCCGGCCTATCATTGCCTCAGGGAGATACCCATTTCTCAACCATTCTTGCTTACAGGATGGATAAATATTATTCTGGACATATCCCTATCCATACTGACGGTTCCTGTACAGATGCTGGATCTGTTTCTGCTGGTGTCTATGTTCCCCAGCTTTCAGCTGCCACTGCCTGGCTGCTGTCCCCAGGTCACTCAGTAATGGGTGCAGAGTTGTTTGCCATATTCAAGGTCCTGGAAATGGCTCTCAATCACGTTGAATTGAAAAACCTCCAAGTTGTGATTTTTACTGACTCCAAATCATCTCTGCACTTGATCCTCAACACCCGACGACCAAACTCCCTCGCAAAAGTTTTCAGGATACACTCACTTCTTCTCCAGAGAGAAGTGAACACAGTTGCCTTTTGCTGGGTGAGGGGTCATAGTGGGGTTGCTGGAAATGAGGTTGCTGATCGGATTGCAAACCTAGCACACTGTGCTGACAGGTCCTCCTGCTCTTTACTCTCTTTTGAGGAGTCTCTTTGAGTGTTGACACTGGCCTTCAGCAGACATTGGCATGGATACTGGCAAACACAAATAGCCAACTCTGGTTGTGGTCAATTTAGATACAACCTTGATGATAGCATTACTTACATTGATTACAGCTCCTTGCCTAGACCACTACAATGTGCTATAGCCAGGCTACGCATTGGGCATGCTGGTGTAGGCACTCACTATGCAAGATTTGGGATGGCAGCAACTGGATTTTGCTCAGCGTGCCATGTGGGAGACACAATGACTTTCAGCAGGTCGCATGACTTTCAGCAGGTCATATGCGTTAATCGTTGGTGACTTTAATCATCCAGAAATAGACTGGGCACATGAATCCTCTCCAAGGGATGAGAATCACCCTTCACCCTTGTTCATGGAGTCTGTGAGAGACTCATTTTTATACCAGCACATCACAAAGCCAACCCATTTTAGAGGTAATCAGACTCCAAATACTCTAGACCTAGTGTCAACTAGTGAAGAATCAATGGTAGAAGAGCTTTGCCAAGAGTCACCACCAGTCATTGTTTTTCAGTATTAAGTGCTATACAGAAAAGACGCCTCGGAAGCATGAACATTTCAACTTTGTGAAAGGCGACTATGTTAAACTTTGTGAATCAGTGAGTGCAGCAAACATTTCGGACTGTATCATGAGCATGAATGTGGCAGAGTCTTGGTCATTCATCAAGAACACGGTTATGTCTGCAGTTGATGCGTGTGTAGGGTGGAGTCAGAAAAACACAGTGGATGAACAATACGGTTAAAGCAAAGCTAAAAGCAAAGAAGGAAGCCTACAAGCGTTATTTATGAACTCGTAGCGATGCTGAGTATAACCTGTATGCTAGAGCTCGAAATCAAGCTAATAAAGCTTGTCACACTGCAGTCAAAAATTTTAAAAAAGACGTTGCCAAAAACTTGAAAAAGAACCCAAAAGCCTTCTTCTTGTATGCTAGTTCGAAGTGTTAGACAAGGGAC
The DNA here is from genome assembly GCF_000764305.2 of Hyalella azteca. Taxonomy (NCBI): domain Eukaryota; kingdom Metazoa; phylum Arthropoda; class Malacostraca; order Amphipoda; family Hyalellidae; genus Hyalella; species Hyalella azteca. Next base: position 12,578 of record NW_025932470.1, read on the forward strand.
AGTATTGCTGATTTGAATGTAAATCAACGGAAGATATCTTCTGACGAGGGCAAAGCCAATGTTCCTAATCAGTTCTTTAGCAGCGTCTTCACAGATGAGGACTTGAAATGTATTCCAGCTATTGAAGAGCGACCAGTGGACTCGAAGTTAACTAGTTTCGAGATACATGAAGAGAAGGTTCTCGAGTGCCTGGTCTCCCTGAATCCCAACAAGTCATCTGGATCAGACAGTTTCCACCCTAGATTGCTCAACGAATTAGCAACCGTCCTGGCCGGCCCTTTAACAGTATTCTTTCTAAAAACCTTAATCGAAGGGACTTTGCCAGCCAACTGGAAAGAAGCCCAAGTGACACCCCTGTTCAAAAAAGGTGACAGGAGTAACCCAGGTAACTACCGTCCTGTAAGTCTCACAAGTGTTGTGTGTAAGGTGATGGAATCGGTTATGAGGGATAAATGCCTCGTACCCTACGGAACAACTGATATCTAGAAGCGATTTTAAATCTACCGTCCGTAAGGCCAGTCTAGTCAAGAAAAGTACAAGAATCGGCAACAGGCCTATCCAGGCCTATTGTTTAATGCCGAAGATACTATACAATACTATTTCATATCAAGTTGTACTAAGTTCACTGGCCCAAGAGCACTATTCATGAGTGTGATGACTGCACTGGGACTTCCTTGGGGTCTGCAAGCTGCCCTAGGTGCGGGTGTCACCAGCAAGCTGCATCATCAAATTTTCTCATACCTGTGGCAATACTTGCAGCAATGTGGAGTGGTTGCTCAGATGTAACTTGTAATCAATAATTGAACAGGCCCTCACTGTTGCCTGATCCCTGATATTAAGTCAAACCTTGTTTGTTTTTATTTATTCAGTACCGGTATTATAAATTTTCATTTTTTATTTATTTATTATTATTTTTTTTTCACTGACTTCAATCTTGCATGTCTACATATCTTCTACTGGTTGGTCTAGTTATGCATGCAGCACCATGATGTAATGATGCTACTCTGCGCGTTGCTGCAAAGAGGCATGTTGCCCCATCTTGCATAAGATGAGCCTGCGTGTTGAAGGCGTGTTTTTTTTCATTTTTCATTTTTTTTCTTTTTTTCTACATTCTGAAGTATGTGACAAGTGTCTGGTGCTTGTTGATGACACTTTCCTGCCTGGAGTGCTCTGGCTTGTGGCTGGGCCCAAGCTTTCTCCTCTTGCCCCCAACTAATGACTGAGATCAGGCTGGGCAGTGCATTGGTACTCAAAGCCTTCAAATTCAAATCATCATCACTTCAGCTCCTTCAGCTTATAAGGGTGAGAGAAGCGTGAACCATTGTCGAACAAAGATGTGGCATTATACTGGCATACTATGATGGAGAGCAATTTAAGCATGTAAATATATAAGAAACTTGTACCTTTCCAGAATATCTACCTTGCAACAGGATCATCTCCAGACACAACTCACAAGAAGCTTTTGGCTGTGAGACCCACAGCAAGTGTGTGGTCATACAGACAGACTGCACTAGTGCATTGGTCCATAATAAACTCCATATTGTGCTGGGGCAGCAACCTAGCCTAACAGAGCTCTGAGTCTGCTGCTTTGCTTTCTTTTTCTGAAATAGATCAGGCTGGTGGGCACTTTTGTTGTCAAGTCTTAACCCCAACTAAAAAAATATCTCAGTACTCACTGCAGTGCATGGTGCAATTCTATAGGTTATTCAAAAGAACCTTGTCTTATGACATTTTGAACCGATCAACGCTTCTTTACGGACCGATCACCGCACCGTGTTAACACACCTTCCCTGGCAAAAGCTTTCTTACTTCTGAAGAAAGAGGCGGTTTCATTGTGTCAGCTGAGCTGATAGCCACACTGGCCGTGGGCGGGCCTTATTTGAATTTGAATGCATGCATCAATTTGAAATCCTATACGCATAGTATACGCGTCCTAAAGAGCCTAAATTTTGAATATCTATTTAAAAAATATACATTTCTGCATGGATGATAATGCTGTTAACATTACCAAACTTTGAATCATCTCCAATTCAAGAAATACTTGCTTAAACAATTTTATTTTCAATATAAGTGACTGGATGCAAACATCGGTTCACAAGAACCAAGATAGCCCCCAACAACAGTAATTTCAATTGACGTTAATTTCTAAATTAAAATTTATTTAGCCAGTATTTCTTGCAACAGAGATACTTTCAAGTATTTCAATGTTAGCAGCATCAAAACCCACGCAGAAACATAAACTTTTAATAGGTTTTAGGCTTAAATTTACGCTCTTAGTCCAAAGAACTGAAACCAATTTCAAATAAAAAATGACCAATGAATTGCGCTTTCTAGCAGCTTCTGTTACAGCTGATTGCAGTTGCAGTGCATTTTTTTAGCATAAGTTGCCAATACGTATTTAATGTAGTCTTCCGTTGGTACAAAACCTACAAAATAATCTTGAATTATTGATTGCTAATTTCTTGCATTAGGTAAATGTTTATGATTCAAATTAATCATAGAAGTTGTATCTCCATAATTCCATGTTGAATTAAAATTACCCATAGAAGGTTCACATACAGATGCCAGCACTAACAGCGGCAATCAAATGAACTACTTTATTGTTTAGTATCTTGACTAATAGTATAATAATATCGTATTCTGTTTAGATCCAGTCTCTTAAAGTGTTTCAGCAACATAATTTCCATTAGGTACTAATTATTTAAATGTATTAACTTGTGGTGCAGTAAGATATTGAATTGTTTTAATTCTAAACAATGATTGTGCGCCCACATTCAGATGCCAGCGCCAGCAGTGGCAATCAAAGGAACTACTTTATTGTTTAGTATATTTACTATAATAATAATAATAATATATTATTCTGCTTAGGCACACCCCACTTGGTTGGACTGTGTGAGCCTCTTGCGAACCGATAAGCACTAAAAAAATCCCTGCCACCATGCTGCAATGAGTGGCAGAGCGCGCATTTTCTTGTCGTCGTAAACTTGAGGTCAGAGATGGATGGATGGACAGACAGACAGACGGACATGGCGAGCACAATAGTGCATTTTTTCCATAAATGAGAAAATGCGCTAAAAAGAAGACATGGCAGAAATCATGAGCAATGTTATTGATTGATTGTTAATTATCCCTCAATGATCAATTCATCTGATGGTCAAGATATTATTCATTTACTCTGAAGTCTGAATGACTTAGGTTGTGTGCTTCACTGGTCACCACAGAGTACAGACCAGACCACACTCGCCATTTGCACCACTCAGACCACTGACACCCAGATACCAGATATTTATACAATACATTACAACTTATACAAATACAACCTTACAAGATAACAACCATTTTTGGATCTAAGATATTTGTTAGGTTAGGGTTGCCCTCTACCGCCTGAAATAGTATAAAGTCATGATGAAATAATTTGTATTTTATTGTTTTTGTCATTTGCAATGCAGTATGGACTGTAGAGTGTGGAGTGTAGTGTATGGTTACTAGGCCTACAGTACCTAGCTCCATCATCCATGTGAGGACAATGTCTACATCATTTTTCTAATTTCATTGCATCATTAAAAAACTATATTACATAGGTATTCCCCACGAGACTGAGGACAGGAGGAACATTCCTTAGGCTCCTCACCACCATTGACTGAGTTCTGAAACCTATTTTAAAAAATTTTCAACATCCACACTTCACAGTAGGTACTTAGTACCACCACTACCATGCTTCTGCATATGTCCAGCCAAGATATCCAGCATAAATCCTGAGTATTAAAGGTGCAGCATGTAAGCAGGCATAAGCCGGAGGTTTATTTTGGGATGTATGCCAGGGAAGAAAGTTGCAATATGCTTGCTAAATAACAAAAGTGCAACGCACTATAAAGCACTATATGATGAATCATTGATGGGGATAATGCCTGATGATTGACTTGGACGCACCCAGCACGCACTCTTGTGCTCTACTATCGATGTGGCCAGGCCAATGTATAATGATCGACAGTGATGAGTGATGTATGCTCCTCTTGATTGATGAGGCCGATGCCCAATGATCAGCAGTCCATGGTGGAATTCTAATATATAGTTTTCAAGTTACTTTTGGGCACAGACATGTCTCTTTCCAGCTGTGATTGGTTGAGAGGTCATTCTCTCCAGACTGTGATTGGTTATGAAATCATGGTTTACCATAACATGATTGGTTATGGAATCAGGACTTACCATAACGTGATTGGTTATGGAATCATGCAATTTACAATCAATTTGCCAATGCCAAGGATCAACACTGATGCACGCACTAAACAATAAACTTGAACGATGTCTGATGAACATGCTCTATGATCGATGTGGCCAATGCCACACGGATGCACTCAATTAAAGATCAATTTGGGCAATGCCTGATGATCAATTTTGATGCATGTGAATTACGATCAATGTGATTATGCCTGATGATCGACATGGACACATGCACTCTACAATTGTTGAGGTCAATGCCCAATGATGAACACTGATGCACACCCTTTATGATCACTGTGGCATAACATATAACACAATGATTGTTCACAACATGTAATGACACAGCATATGGTAATGCTACATAACACAACACATTGTAACACAACACCTTATACACCTTATAACCCAACATTGTTGTGGTCTGGTCAACAGGGGTTCACAAAAGCTATGTGAATATTAGCTCAATCACCCTTAGATATAATACCTAGCTAAGCCTACCTCCAACCCTGAGAACAAATTTGGGACAATGAAACACAGGTCATTCCCAATGTCCAAACAACACTATACTAAAGATAAGAACAAAACCAACAGCCATTGTTACTGGATAATTCCTAGGGCACCAAATATCATTCACAGGATAAGCTAGGCAACCACCCTCCAGAGGAAAATCCCTCAGGGGTGACTGCAGTATTTCGTCCAAGAGCCAAATTTTACAATATGGTCAAACTTTGTGGTAACCAATAATTTTGAACAGAATATCCTACCCTGTGACACAAGGGAATCAAAATTACAGTAAGATAAGCAATAGCCTAGAAGTCTTGGTTGGCACAGAGACAAATGAAGGTCCTGGAAAGGAGAGCACAATAAGAAATGGTGGTGATTCCTCAATAGTAGTCTAGAACAGTAAGAGCACTCTTTACCTGGTCCACGGATTACCCTGATGTATAGCACTAATGCAGTGTAGTTGCATCACTCTCATAGACACCACAGGCACACCCAAGCACTCCCCCTCACAACAACACCCCAGGTACTCACCAGTCTGGTAGAAAGGTTCCACAGAAGGTTACTGGCCACAGGTGATACTGTACTGGGTAGCAGGAACCAGGAACCTCAAGAGAGGCAAGGACTGTCAGTACACTCACTATGTCTCCAAGTGAGTTAAAGAAACCTGGACATTAGCAATAGGACAAGAAACAAGGGTTACATTGGCTAAATAATAATAATAATGATTAAGGCTTTTATTCAACTTGGTCACAAGATTAATCTATCGATAAGGTTTGTTAACTAACTGCAAGAAAGTCTCTGGCTAAACAAGCATATTAAAACAAAGCCTTGGTTGAATATGATCACTGACTAGTGAAATGCCGAAAACAAGCACCAATATCAATGTCTAATCCTAGTCCGCAATACCAGAATAAGGTGATGGGTGTAATAATGGGCACACACGTGAATGAGTCATCTACCAACACTATCTGCCAATAATTAAATCACTACAATCACATCACTTGTTGGTTGCCCAACTGGTTAACTAGATCACTGGTGGTCAGAAAGTCAAAGCCCCATTGTACTTAACCCATTAATGCCGAGCGGTTCCATTTGGAACCAGCGGAAAGAAATTGATTCATAATAAAATTGTATGGTCAAATCAATATACTAGTGGATGCGTAGGTTTTATACACATCTTGTCCATGTTCTGGCAATGTTTGGTTCTGCTGCGCCGACTACTCCCTGCTCAGTTAACATTTAAAGATTGTAAGTACCGGGTGTCAGACAGAAGGGCTTGACATCTTTGCAGAGAAACGTAAGTAGTTCGTTCTAAAAATATATTATTTATAATTTAGATGCAGAATTTTATCGACAAAGAGAGTACTTTTAATGCTGTATATGGAATTACGTGATTTAATGTTTCTAAAGTCATTTAGATCATGAAATATTTTGCCTGGTTCCAAATGGAACCGCTCGGCAGTAGTGTAAGCATTCCGGTAACATATTTTTTGCTTATTACCATCACAAATGATAATATTCTCACAAGGAACCGAAAAAAAATTCAGAAAATAATTCTCGTCATTAATGGGTTAAGAGTCAACATCAGGCAGGTATTTGTAGTGACTTGCAAATAGGAGTTTAAAACAAGTGTATCCAAATGGAATAGCAAAAGTTTTAAACTTGCTAAATTTCTGGTACCGGTTTTAAACTGTCTTATGACTAATCAGTATACTGTTGATAATTCTTATACGTTTGTGAATCGCTTGAAACATTTTCCTGACGTTCAGGATTTAACTATGGCCTCCTTTGACATAAAAAATTTGTTCACCAATGTGCCCCTTCACGAAACAATTGAAATTTGTCTCAATTCTCTGTTTAAAAATGTTAACGATCTTGTGTTAACTGTAAATTTTTCAAATCTCTTTCATTTTTCATATTTGCTGGCAAATTTTATAGACAGATTGATGGTTTAGGCATAGGACAACTGCTTGGCCCGACCTTTGCAAATATTTTTATGTGTTTTCACGAGGTTTCTTAGCCAATATTCTATAACAGATATGTCGATGACACATTTCTAATTTTCAAACATCCCTCCCATGTCAAACCATTCTTTGATTACCTAAACTCGCAACATAATTCTATCAAATTTACCATGGAGCTTGAATCTAATAATAGTTTGTCCTTCCTTGATTGCAATATTAAGAAATCTAATGGCCGTTTTTTAACTTCTGTGTTCTGAAAGCCAACATTCACCGGCCTAAATACCAGTTTCTTTAGTTTTTGTTCATTCCGGTTCAAGTTAAATGGGCTTCAAACGTTATTATACAGAGGTTTTTGCATTTGCTCAACATACCAGGCTATGCATGCTGAATTTGAATTTTTAAAAAATATTTTCTCGCTTAATGGATTTCCGGCAAGTTTGGTGTATGCCCAAATCAAGAAATTCATGTCGAAGCGATTCACTGAGGTTGCTCCCAAGCACAATAGTAGGAATGTTATTTATTGTTCTTTTGCATACTTCGGCCCTGTGTCTGAAGCTATGTCAAGAGAATTAAAAGTCTTGTTCAACAGATACTTTCCAAATGTTGAACTCCATATTGTTCTGGTAAAGTTTCAAAATCGGTTCTTTCTTTAGATATAAAGATATGCTCCCTGTTCATATGCGATCGTCCCTGGTTTATCAATTTTGTTGTGCACAATGTGCAACTGCGTACGTTGGGATGACTTCACGCAATCTTTATTCCAGGATCGCTGAGCATAAGGGCAGGAGTTGTAGGACCAGACAGTTGCTATCGTGCCCCCCTCATTCGGCTGTGCGCACTCACGCCAAGCAGTGTGATGTGCCTGTTTCTGACAGTGACTTTAGGGTATTAGCTTCTACTTCCGGTACTTCAGATTTGTGTACCATCAACCAGAGCTACTCGGGACGGGCGGGGCTACTCGGGACAGTCCGACACGGCGTAAAACTGTTATAGTAGCAAAACTAATTGGAATATTGCAAAACTAAATATAGTGGTGTAAACCTCAACATTTTTCCTATCTATGTAGTATAAAGGAAGTAGAAAAATACTACATTTACTAGCTTTAAAAAATTCCCGAAAAAAATTGTGAAAAATGCTATTTTGAAAAGCCAAGAGGTTTCTTTGATGCTACAGACCTTTGAAGGTCTGTAACAAAAAAAATATTCGCCGTATTACAAAATTTTACTTACATAAAAGATGCACCCAGGTGTCGGCTTGAAAACGTAATTGACAGAATTGTCCTATCTCATTAAAAAAAAGGCGGCTATTTCTGCACGACGGGGTTACTTGGGACACCCCCCCCCCAGGGTTATATGGGACACCCCCAAAAATGCATTTACAGTAGAACCTCAGTTAGCAAAGGCTCCAGTTAAGAAAAAAATTGATTAAAAACAAAGAATATTCATTACATTTACCTCGCTCAGTGAAAAAATTTTACTTATCAAAAAATTAGTGCATCATCGGTCATCACAAAATTGTTCATGGAATGTCATATAGAATTGTGCACCAGGCATCATAGAATGAAAAGTAATTGCCCTAAATTATGATTTATTTCTCCAAAACATATGATGGTTGTCACTAAAACATTCCTTTCTGTTTCAGGTATGTTTTTCACATTTTTCTTATAGTAACTTCACTTAAAGTACCGGTAATTAAAATGGTGTGACATTACAAGCCATCCTGTAAGCTTACAGATACAGAAAAAATGCTATAAGGCTGCTGATATGAAGCTTGCAGTGGACAAGGTTGTTGTAAATGCTCAATGGCATGTTCATGGATATGGTAATATCACATCAATAATATGATAATGTCACATCAATAATACGGTAATTAATGTATATGGTAATATCATATCAATAAAGGAAAAACAAGTAAAAATCACAGAAAGTGTCATTTATTCTACCTCTCCATCATCTACAATGAAAGAGGAGGACTTCAGAGTACTGTTAGTAATAGATGAGTATGCTCTGCATGCTTCAAATGTTTTAAAATGAAGTTTTATTCCAAGTGTCCCTAGTAGCCCCGTTCGATGGGGCTACTCGGGAAACTCTTTTTTTTTGCTTCTGGCACCTTACGAATAGCATATGGAATTTTTTGATGATGCCATTCGATAGCCCTCGCAAAGAGCTATAAAATGAGCCTAAACTTGTTTATGAAATGTTTCATCGTAAGAAGTTATTAACAGTTATTAACAAAAAAACACTCAAAACTGTCCCGAGTAGCCACAATTGATGGTATCTTAGAATCATTGTACATTTTTAAGCTTAGGCCCAGTTTAAATTCAGCTGTGAGCTCCTATCCCCTTGAAACTGTGAATAGATAGGTTTTTATGCCCTATTACTTGTAAATTTAGGTTCTAATTGTGTTCTGTGCGTTCAATTGTATTAACTTGTGACTTTTTATGTATATTCTAGATTCTACGAACTGAAAATGGAGCTGGACTCCAAAACGTTTTCTATAAAGATATGAATTTTTGTGGACTATTCTTTGCTTTTAAATTTTTAACTCAAATTATACCAAAACACATCGTAACAAGACATTGTATTACAACTTATCCTAATAAAATAAAAGACATCAAAATTCAACCTAACATGATATAACACATTGAAACAAAACACAAGAATAATAAGCAGGACACATTATAACACTACTTAATATAGCAGATCACATTATAACGTAACATAATGTAACAGAATACATAGAACTATAATACAGGCAGGGTTGGCAATGATTAAATCGAAATGATTAAATCACTTGATTTTTTTATAAAAAAATCATGATTTTTTTTATTTTTTTGATTTATTTGATTTTTTCGATTTTTTCATATATTTAAATATATTGAGTGGCAGTCTTTAATTTATATTGAGGTATTGTTATTCATGG
>NW_025932471.1:0-84991 GCF_000764305.2 Hyalella azteca
AAAAAAAACTGACTCAAGGTTTCAAGCTGGTTTGACTCATATGACTCAAGCCTGGTAAATGACTCGAATGACTCAATCGGGGTAAACTCATGATTCGGGAGTAATTGGTTAATTTTGTTGAGCAAGATTCATGATCAGTACCCTGTTAAGCTGTTTATGCAGATTCGGGGGTAATTGTTCGTAATAATATTGAAGGTAATTGGTAATTTTGTTGGGTAAGATTTGGGGTAAATGGTTGGTAACCTATGATTTAAGCTGTTTATGGAAAATGGCGCCATGCGCTCGGTCATGTAACTACTGATATGCTCAAGTAGGGGGTAATTTTGAAAAGTGATTCCTAAAATACGTGGCGAATTCCTCTTTTTTTTTTGGTTGGGGGAAGAGAAGGTGTCTAGTTTATTATCTATCTCGCTGAGGTAAAGAACAAAATTTTTAATTTAGCTGCAGGTCTATAGATACTTAGGTATTACAAGGGGTAATGTGCATATTGAAGCAAGATGAATTTGGAAACAAACGGTTATAAAATTCGAAAACCACCGATTTTGAGAAGTTTTGGCTGCGCTTTCTACATTACGGTATGGAAAATGAGGTGGCATTGGAAATTTTCGTGTTTGGTCTCCGAGTTGAAGATTTTGATTATGTTTGCAGTTTGGTAGCTTGAATTTTCATGTCATGATGCACGTTGCAAAATTTTTCACCATCTAGTGAATTTAAAGTGACGAAGTACCTACTCATGATTTTGTAGCCCTTATCTTACCTTATGAGTACCGAAGTTTTTACATCCTTTTTATAAGTGATTTAATTTTTATAAGTGATTCATCTCAAGTGTTCGTAAAAAAATTTTCGTTCAAGTTTATTGAAGTTCGTAAACTCCCTTTACTTATTATATTCTTAAGCTCAGCTTTTGTACAATACTCGTGACTGCACAATTTCCAGGGGTCGTACCATCAAAGTTTCGAGTTTATAGCTTCGTCAGCTAATAAATAATTTAGAGCTAAATTCATCAATTATATATCAAAAATCGGCCGCCGCGTGGACTAGGGCCGCCACTTGTACTTCAGTCGCTTCGTGCACTTAAGCCGCTAAGTATCCTTGGACCGCTACGTACATTTAGGCCGCTGCGTGTACTTGAACGAGTTTTGATAGTACGGCCCCAGGCTATAGTCCCTCATAGTTCTTCCTATCCTACCTCAGTTTAGTCCTCTACCCCAATTTCTTGGCCTTGAATTTTGTGATATGTCGCATTTTTTAAAATTTTTTCCTGTAAAAATGTATCATATTTCTCCAGAGTTCGTGTTTAAATTTGTACTGCTAAATCATTTGACACCTTTTAAATGCGTGATGTCAGATAGTTTAGTCACACGTCGTGCGTTTTCGTTTGATCATTTGTTAATTATGTGATCATTTGTTTATTATGGCTTTGCTCATTTCTTTGTTTCAGTTGCATAGTTCATCATCCTCATCATCCCGGCGTTCTCCTGCTGTATCACATTCCTCTCGTACTCCTCCTCATCCTACTTCCTTCCATCCTTACTTACCACCGCACCATTCACATGGACAACTACCACAACACCATCAGGGTAAAGTACACCATTTATCACAATTCCAGCTTCAGTTTCTGCAAGATCAAAATATGCCACCACCACCTCTACCACCACCACAGTCCCGCTCTCACCACAACCTATCTCACCAAGACCAGTTCCACAACCAAGGCTTGCACAAAAAATTCACCAACAAGAATTCAAAGCAGAAACATTCACGTTCTGCTTCCGAGATCCCGCCTCCGCTGCCAGCCCGTAACCGAACTTTATTATCACAAATATCAGCCCCTAATATGGCTACCGGGTCTATTGCCTCGAATCTGATACCGGGGTCTATGGCTTCGATCACAACGTCGGGGTCTATGGCCCTTTTTAGCAATGTCTCCGTCAGTGAGGCTAATAAAGCAAATAACAATACACCAAGCGAAGCTGCGTCGATATCTGGCGACATTGAAGCTGCTGGGATAACAGCTCTGGACAACGCGGTCCTATCGGAAGACAAGTCAGGCACACGAGACAGTAGTCAGAACCTAGGTTCCAGTCAGAACCCTAGTCCCAGACAGACGTCAGGTTCCAGTCAGAATCCAGGTTCTTGTGATGGTCAAAACCCAATTCCAGACCTGGTCACTTTCACTACCACCACCACAAGCAACACTTCCTCCTCTTACACCTCTAAAGCTGGCAAGTCCAGCTCGTTTAAAACATCTAAAGGCAGTTCGAGCTTGTCAGCGTCCCCGAGCTGCGTGTCCACCATGTCTGCACCACCAAACTTGTGTCCTCCCCCACTCCCCCCTCGGCCTCCTAGTATGGGAGGCGCTGCTAGAGAGGCCCAGCCTCTGGGGGGGCCTCATGTAAGTCTAGCCTCGGGCCTCCGTGTCCTCGGGATGCTTTACATGCGTTGTTATCAGCCGGGAGATTCGTTGTTCATTGCAAGTTTCACGACTGACATGTTCACTTTTATTGTTTTTATAGCGGCTGGGAAATTCACTTTTCATTGTTATGTTATCTGGTGGAAATTCACTTTTCATTGTTATGTTATCAGCTGGTAAACCCGCTTTTCATTACAATGTTATCGGCTGAGAAGCTCAAATTGCATTGCTACCGAGAAATTTGATTTTTTTCGCAGAGAAACACGCTTTTCATGGCGTTTTTCTCCGTCGAGAAACTACAGCAGTCACGCACTCGTTCTCTTAATTCGTTGCTTCAGCTTGCTTTCTGGCGCTTCATTTTACGTACGTTTTTCCTGCACTCAGAGAAATGAGCGAAATTTTGTCGAAATATCGATGCACTTCTTGTCGTTGTGTAGGTCATTCTGACACTGTTAGCCAAGACAAAATTGTGTTCCAGTGTTTCGTGCGGAAGTGTTTCACTATTTGGACAACATGTCAAATACATTTTTCTGTGTGATAACGATATTTTTCGTTCATTAAGTGCACTCCTAGAAGGCCGTAACCCTCCTTCTACTTGCCATGCTTTACTGTGGTCAATTTACGTTACTTTCATTTCGTTGAGTAGCAAATGACGTTGAAACAACAACGTTTATTTATTTATCTATTTAATTTGTTATTTAATATACCTACAATTAGAAACGTTTAATTCAACCTTGATGAAAAAACGTTAAATGGACGTTGATTTAACGAGATATTATTTAGTTTAGCGTCAAAACGTTTAATTCAATGTCAGATGTCTGGTGGTTATGTTGTTTATTTCATATGCACCGCTCACACTTCTGATTCTTTTTTCAACGAATTAATGTAAGATTTGATAAACATCTGTACTTTCTGTAGCATTGTAGGTGTATGTGCTATGAAACCATGTGTATGAAAATGTACGAATTTTCTCGAGTGCACCCTGCTTTATTAGGAATAAATATTCACTTATATTCGTCTGTTTAATGCAACGTAATAACGTTAACAGCCATCCTCTAAAAAAAAAAAAAAAATTTGTTTCTACATGACAACTCTGAAATTTGTAGTGGAATTGTCAGCTATGACATTAAAATTTGAATTTAAGTCTTTCTCAAAGCAGGACGGACTCTAGGCAGAGATGATATAGTCTTTAGGTCTGAGCAGAGTTTACAGGTCTATATGTTAATAAAGTTTATTATTAGCTGTTAGTCTGTTCTTATATGGATAACTGAGTTATGTCGTTTGCAAATGTTGATGTATTGGGAAATATTTGCCTGTTATATAGCAAATAACGGGGCAGCACTTGCTTATGACTAACAATGCACTTCTAACGCTTTATTTTTCGTCTTCTGTATTCCCTGTTTATTGTTTGATCTATTCTACTTGTTACTAGATTATTTATATAAATTGATACACAATATACATCTAAACTTGTATTTAGCCGCGTTACTAATATAACAAAGGATTATCTTCAAAGTTCGTTTGGGACTTACACAGGCAAATAACGTTGAAACCACGTTCAATCCATGTAAATGCAGCGTTTAAACGTTAAATCAACGTTGATTCAACGTCAGATGCCTGGAATTATTATCTGTATGGACTGCCTTCATTCAAAAGTTCTTGTGTTTGCACTTGAATTTTCAACTTATTCAGATGGTAAAGAATTCCCAAGCTTTTTCTTCTGGAATTTTATCTCCTATCAAACCCTGCAGGATTCAACTTGACTTGATTGCTGCTAAATTATATTCAATTTTCAAATCTGTAACTCTATATTGAAAATATGGCTGAATATTACGGATATTATTTTTCAATTTCTTCTTTATTATTTTGCTTACTACACACATATTATATTAACGGTAACTCACTAACTGTAAACTGTATTTAAATTATTATTATAGCTTACTCAACACAAATTCTGCAACTTGTTGCAATATCTTCTGTCATTGATTAATTATCAATAACCATTACTTACTAACATCTATGTAAGGAAACATCAGCAGCTTCATTTAATGTAATCAATGAAGTGTAAGTGTTATACATCACACATCAATACAGTAAATACATCGTACATCAATACAGTAAATAAGCATAAATATCAATATAAACTGGTTATCAATTCTCTGCTAATTTAGTAAACAGTATAAAAATAAAATTTATTGTATGAAATAAAAATTTTCTGGGCCTTTGTTTATAATTTTGAGTTTCATAAATGTTTTTTTTTCTCTAAATAACCTGATGAGTTTAAATGAATGACTTCCTTTGACCGTTATTTGGGACCCATAACATGCGCGAGGAGAGTAAAGTTCCAAAGATTGATCATGTTTAATAATATCATTAATTCAATTATAATTAACAGTTAAGATATCCAAATTTTCTTTGGTGATTAAGCCTTGGTTAACATCATTCAATAATTATAGATACCAATTATCTTGTTTTAAATAGTAATCACATCTCACATTAACGATAATGTTTAATAAATGTTGGACATAATAATTAATATGTTTTTAATAATAACTTGTGTGTGCAGAGCATGACGTCTGAGAGTAGCAGCATCAGCAGTGGTAGTGGCAGCGGTAATGGCAGTGGTAGTGGCAGCGGTAATGGCAGTGGCAGTGGCAGCGGTAATGGCAGTGGCAGCAGTCGTCCAGCTTCCCAGCACTGCAGAGCAAAGAGCAGCCCTGAAGCCATGTCTGCAGCTCAGCAGACTAGACATGAAGGTGAGAGTCTGCTGCATATAAGACATGACATAATGGTGCTGCTTGTTGTGCATGTCTGTATTGTGTAACATGTCTGTATAGATCACGCATATTTAACATGTCTCTTTTGGTTGTTGTTGTTGTTGCCCCACGCCCGATCCCGGCGTGACTGGTCCAGCCGTGGCTGGAGCCAGCGCTCGACCGCTGCTGGGTCCCTCCAAAGGTCTATGCTGAGGGGCGTTGGGTTGTTAGGGCATACGAAGAGGTGGGGCACATCATCCGGGGAGAGGTGGCAGTAGTTGCATAGGTTATTGGTGTTGTAATGAATTCTGCTTTTGTAGCTGTTCAGGAGTATGCAGTGGCCGGAGCGAAGCTGTGCTAGCGTTCGTCTTGCGGATCTTTGAAGTCTTTGTTCAGATTTATCTATTTTTGGGAGCGGAGGAGGCCAGCCGTTGAGCAGAACTGGTGGGTGGTACGAGTCTATGGCAGCTCGGGCAGCGTTGGAGTGGAGAGTGCTGCTAGCTGCTTTGAGGGTGGCACTGTTAATATTGGTTGGGAGTGAAGGTTGAATGACATTTAAGTATTTGGTGAAAAGAGTATCTCTTATGTGGCGTGGTTGGGGGGTGCGGTCTTGTGATTTGGTGACAGGCGTGTTGAGGGAGGTGGCTCCGCAGAAGGTACTGGGCTGAGAGGAGGTCCGTATGTTGTTGAACAGTGAGCATTTGACATTCGGAGTGAAGATGTTGTTCGGCAGTTGTGTTGTGGCAACCGGTTATGGTTCTCAGAGCAGAATTTTGAACTGTTTGGAGGCAATGATGTTGGTAGGAGAGGTGACAGACCAAGTTGGGCTGGCATACTCAATTATTGGGCGACCGACCGATGGCTTAGTATGTTTGCAGTAGGGTTTCCTTGTCTTGTCCAAAGGAGGTGCCTGAGAGTGCTTTCAGTATGTTGCTACGTTGTGAGGCTTTTGCTGCCGTGGTTCTGTGGTGAGGGGTAAAGGTGAGCATTGTATCAAAGGTTAAGCCTAGGATTTTTGGGTTGTGTTGTAGCGGGAGTAGTTGATTGTTGATCTTGACTTGAGGGTGGTGATTGTACTGGGCCGTGTGCGGTGTAATGAGGGTGACTGTTGACTTGCTGGCAGAGATTTCCAGGTTGCGGATAGTGAAATAGTTGCAGAGTTGAGGTAGGTAGTCGTTGAGTTGTTGGGTGAGAAGGTCGGCGTCGGGACCAGTGCTGTAGATTGTGAAATCGTCAGCGTATCTTGATATTGGGTGGTGGTTGGGGAGCCTTGGAGACATAGTAATTGAAGAGGGCGGGAGACAGGACGGAGCCTTGTGGAACACCAGTGCGGATTATTCGGTGTTTAGAGTTTTGATGGCGGAATTCCGTTGAGGCAGAACGGCCGTGTAGGTAGTTGGAGATCCAGCGGGTGATAGATCCGGGTAGTGGGGAGGCGAGAAGGTGGTCGATCAGTATCCGGTGGTTGACGGTGTCGAAGGCTTTGGTGATGTCTAGTGCGGCGATAATGGTCTCTTCTGGTTAGCTTGTTCAATATATTTCTCTATGTTCATCGTTGGGATCAAGGAGGGAAATAGCTTTAAAACCCGGGAAGTTTATTATAGTATATTTTATATATGTTAGTATGGTCTACGTAGGTCCACCATTTGCAGCAATTACAGCTTTAATTATACGAGGTATTAAGTCATACAAATTCTGAATTGTTAGTGCGTGACTAACACCTGCTATATGATCAGAGAGCTTTACCACTTTGAAAAGTCATAGCCACAAAATTTCCTAAGAATTTCTGTAATAGCATAAATTATCAATCAACTCTGGGATCTCTGTATCAACATGATGTTGTATAGTATTATTGACGCGTCTATCATTCATATCATACATAACTGATGTATGTGATGCAGCGTTCTCAGGTCACCTGAGCGGCTCAGACAGTCTGGGGGATCTCGCCTCCTTGCACAGCAGCAACAGATCCTCCAACAGATCCTCCAGCCTCCACAGATCCTCCAGCCGCGTAGCCTCCGCCCTCCTTGAGGATGATCCTCCCCCTGGCACCCCTCCTCCCCCATATGCCAATAACTACAATAACAACAATAATAATAACAATAATAACGCCAAAACACAAGAGCAGCAAGAAGAAACTGACGAAACAACAGCTAATCTAAGTTGTGGAATAAGCACAAGTGGGTCAACCTCTGCGATAAGTGGGTCAATTCCTGCGCCTCTGGACGAAGCACAAGATGACGATGAGAATTACTGCACAATTCCTGACGAGGTAATGATTATTTTTGTTATTGAACCTAATTATTTATTGTAATTAACGCTAGGATATTAATCATATTTATGGCTAATTATGACTGCTGTCAATTATGACTAAGGTAAGAATTGCCGCCACGCCTTCAGGATGAAGGTGAAGATCATTATTATTATTATTAAATATAACAATTTGTTTTAATAAAGTTATGAGTTATATTAAAGGTATGAGTTATGATAAGTTATGTGTAGCTGTGTTAGAGTTTGTGTCGCCATAAGCAGTTACTGGTCAATATACAAATCAGGTTCAAATTATACAAATTTTAATGAATTATTCTCAATAATTAACTCGTCTCCTTAATAATAATTAATGGGAACAGGATATTTCTGCATGTTTTTTCTCCCGTGCTCTTTGAGTGTAGACTTAATAAAATGGCTGAGTCATATTGTCCAAATAGACATCTTAGGGCGTAACATCCTAGGGCGTAACATCCTAGTTACGCCCTGATACCGGGCGTAACTAGGTAAAGTTGATCCGCTGAAGGCAATAAGTGCTTCGTTATTTAGACAAAGTCTCACACATTTCTCTGAGTGAATCAACAATTAGCTCAGATGATGAGTGGATTACAGTGTGTCAACTCCTTGTTGAATTTGAGACTACCTTTGATTTGATGAAAAAATGTACGAAAAATCATATACAGGGAATTAACTATTAAGATCTCGTGTCAATTTTATCTTGTTTGCTTTTATTCATGTATGCATGTGGAAATTTTTTATTAGTATAGGTCGGCAAAAGTTGTTCCTTTCAGCATGTTTCATTAAAGACCAGAGAATTCGTTATATTGACAATTTTCTTATTAGTTTTTTTTCAATAGATCGGACAACATTTTTTGTCAATAAAACGAATTCTCTGGTCTTCAATGAAACATGTTTGAATTTTTATATGTGTGTACACTAATGCTTTTGATCTCCTCTCCCCCCTCCTCTCGACCGCTGCTTACCTCCTCCGCCTACATCGCTTTTCTATATTATATTATTCTCCATTTACTGTCATGCTGCTTTGGTTATTTCATTACGTAACTTCGTTCGTCTCATTCTCGTTCATCGACGATTTTCGGTTGTCATCTCTATGTTTTGCTCAAACATGTTGTTTCTTACTCTCATATCCCAATTTATATTTGCTTTGGTGTTATTTATCTTCATTGTTTTAATTGTGTTGCCTTGTTTGTGGCTTCATCCTTCGTCATAATACACGTTAATTACTCGTCATCGTCATTCATCTTCGTCTTTGTTACTTACCTTTTTACTTGTTGCTTCCAACTTCCATGCGTAAACTGATCATTCCCCTGCAAAAATCTAAATATCGTCTATTATTTGTGACGCTCGTTTCCCCTGCAAAAATCTAAATATCGTCTATTATTTGTGACGCTCCTTCCCCTGCAAAAATCTAAATATCGTCTATTATTTGTGACGCTCCTTCCCCTGCAAAAATCTAAATATCGTCTATTATTTGTGACGCTCCTTTCCCTTGCAAAAATCTAAAAATCGTCTATTTTTTTGTGACGCTCCTTAATCCCTTGGAAAAATCTAAATATCGTCTATTATTTGTGGGGCATCGCATCCGTAAGCAGCCAAGCTTCCCCAGCTGCGATGCCCAAAGCTCTCTTCCAGTTTTCTCTTCAAACTCCGAACAAAAAAATTCATCTCCTGAAGAAAACCTCTCCCCCAGTTTACAAAATCACACATTCCACTTCGTGCCACCGAAAGCCATGCCTCCACCTTTCACTGTCGCGAGTTCACCATTTACTGTTGCGAATCTAACCTCCACTATCACCCATACACCTTTCACCATCGCCACTTCTGATAGTGAATTCTCGTCTTTCACAAACTCGGATGTCGAACTTTTCCAGTCACTCTCCACCAACTCGGCCGCCACTCTTTCTTCTTCTTCAACGTGTATCAACCCCCAGACTTCGTCCACTATAACCCCTTCTTCTGTCACTGCTTCATCTCTTATGACCACTTCATTAATAACCTCCCCTCCGTTCGATGTATCATCATTCATGACCTCTTCACTGGTCTCATCATCATACATGACCTCTTCATTCATGACCTCGTCCTTGATGACCTCAAGTTCAGCATCGTGTGAACTAACCAGCTCGCTGTTCAGGGCGCCCTATAACAACTGTCAGGTAAAGCAGTGCATGCCTTGCATCATCTGCTAGTGCCTTGCATCATTTGCTAGTTAATTGCACCTTTACTAGTGCCCTGTATCTCCTGTTAGTGCACAGCATCTCCTGTTAGTGCACTGCATCTTCTGTTAATGCACCGTAGCTATCATATGCTAGTTAATTGCACCGTCTGTTAGTGCACTGTATCTATCATATGCTAATTAATTGCACCGTCTGCTAGTGCACCGTAGCTATCATATGCTAGTTAATTGCACCGTCTGCTAGTACACTGTATCTATCATATGCTAGTTAATTGCACCGTCTGCTAGTGCTCTGCATCTATCATATGCTAGTTAATTGCACCGTCTGCTAGTGCTCTGTATCTATCATATGCTAGTTAATTGCACCGTCTGCTAGTGCTCTGAAGTGCTCTGCATCTATCATATGCTAGTTAATTGCACCGTCTGCTAGTGCCCTGTATCTATCATATGCTAGTTAATTGCACCGTCTGCTAGTGCCCTGTATCTATCATATGCTAGTTAATTGCACCGTCTGCTAGTGCTCTGTATCTATCATATGCTAATTAATTGCACCGTCTGTTAGTGCTCTGCATCTGCTATAGATAATTGCACCTCCGGCTACCCTATCAAAATTCTAAGACCGCCCAGGCTTCGGCCAAATAGTCACCACACTCGACGCAAAGTTATTCTGGGTTTGCTTGGCCACCCGGTCGAAATCAGTTTCTGGTCAGAATCTCCCCTAACAAAATTCGGGGTATGCTTCAGCCTCCGCCCCAGAGTCGCTATGCTCGCGTAAGAGTTATTCTGGGTCAGTTGGTCAACTGTTCGCAATCAGCGACTAGTCAGAATCTCCTTGCCGACTTTATAGTCTCCTGAGAGTAGGGCAAGAGTTGGCAGAATAAGTACCACTCGCTTGTAGCTGTCTGAATCTGGGACCGGAATGTAGACCGAAAAGCGGACACAGGGAAGCTATATATAGCTTGCTGGTGGACTATGATCCCCGGCCTAGTCCTAGGCGTTCCTTAATCCAGAGCCGTCATCGGCTCTAAATTTGGTTAGGCCTGTCCTTTCCGACTTGATAGTCGCCTGAGAGTATGACAAGAGTTGGCCTAGCCGAGTCATACCGAGTTTGCAAGTTGCCCAGAGTCTGCCTTTCGAACCCTGAACCGAAGCCGACATAGCCGAGAAGCTGTTTTGTGTGCTCCCTGAGTCCTATAGGCGGCCCTGATGCAGGGTTGAGCACGCATCTAAATTTTGGATGGGTAGTAAATTGCACCGTCTGCTAGTGTACTGCATCTTCTCTTTAGTACATTGCACCACCTGACAATGCCCACACTTCTTGCTAATGCCCCACATTCATCTCTACTCCTGCGCACCATATTAATTTATTTCACTTTAAACTCTACTTGTATACTCTAGTTCAAAGTCTGTGATCAATTACATTATCAACCGTAATGATACGAATATTTTAACTCTTAGTTAATGTGTTTTACACTCGGCTTTTTTTCGAAACTGCTTTGACATGAATTAGCTCTGCATTTGCTTAAAATGTTAAAAATATACGTTAAATATATTCGATGAGTTTCTTGCAATGTTGGCATTTTACTTCATATATAATTCACTTGAATTCGTCTCCATTTTGACAATTCCGGTGAGTAGCATTCAAATTTGATAACCTGTGTATTAGACACCAGGCCGTGAGCGTGGCATTGCGCAAGCTGAATAGTATATAAAATATGAATACCGTATGGAAAAAATCGTACGGTGCCGTAACTTTAATATATCCGTATACTCTTTAATTTATGTTGGTTTGAGTGAAGACCAGAGCATGCATTATATGAACAATTGTATTATTTTTTTTCAATTTGCCGAACAAAATTTCTTGCTGGAGCTGGGAGATCGAAAGGCAGGTTACCAAATAACATTTCACTGCAGTACGACGTTTCGAATATTACCATTTCGAAAGCTTTTTCGCCTTGCTCGGGAAAGATCTAAATGCAAAGTTGTCATTAATTATAGCGGGTGTTGTACTAGTGCACTTAGTATACTAATACTAGTTAACCACCACTTGTGCCCTGCTCTTTCCTATCACGCGTATTCAGGTCAAGTGTCTGTGAAATAATTGATTTCATTGGTCAAGTCAAAGGATTAGTCGATCTGTGCGTCGCTGAGTGTTTGTACCTAGTCAAAAATATGCAGTTGTATTGTCTAAATAGTGACACACTTTCTCACCCACAGCACGAGCAGAGAGTACACGTAGCATTGCAATGCACCCTTTTTGCCGGGCCAGTCTAGGCTCTATAATGTAATTGGTCAGTTTAGGCTATAAAGTGCCGTTGAAAATTCAGTTGGAAAATAAAAATCTTCTTTGCTTCAGTTGGATTGATTTAGATCATCTCTCTGAGAGTGTAGTTTTTTTTATTCTGAATGAAAATATTAACGCTACTGTGCGTAAATAATTAATTCAATTTTAATTATAAATTAAAAACATTCCTTAGAAAACAGCGTAGGCATTGGCAGCTCAGTTTACAGCATCGATCGCCCGCAGATACGAAATTTACTATAAATAAACATACAAATAATTATGAACATTAAAACATTGTAAAAAATATGAACAAATATAAAGACATAATTATTATTTAAGATTCTGCGTTAATTACCGCAGTCATTGCTCAATGTTAAGTGCAGTTAACGACAAGCTTGGGTCGATCTCACTGAAAATATTAGCGAGCATATGAGCATATTAACAAGTAATTACATTATAATTATTATTTAATTTATTATTAATTGCAGTTAACAACAAGTCTGGGGCCGAGCTCGGAGGGCGGCGCCCCCTGGACCCAGACAGACATCATGAGCATGGAGGAGGAGGGGGGCGACTTCCCCCCACTCGACGACCCTGAGCCCCAACCTGTGAGCTATAGTCTTGCTTTTGATGTTATAAACATAAATGATATTTAAAGTAAAAATAATCCAGGTTGAAATATGTTTAAAATAATTTATCAGTCCCAACCTGTGAGCTATATTCTTCATTTTGATGTTATAAACAGTAATGATAGTTAAAGTAAAAATAATCCAGTTGAAATATGATTAAAATAATTTAATGGGATACAGTATTTAGCAATCCTCGATTTTTAAACATTAATTCAGTGTTAATGGGAAAGAGTATTTTGCAATCGTCGATTATTGAATATCTTGATTAATTATTGAGTATACAGTATTTCGTTTCCAAGTGACATTTATTGATAGTGAAGCTGAATCATTGCATTGCAGGTCTCATTTGTTAGTTGGCGTGCTCGTGTTATTTATTATTCATTACTTATTGATATTTTTATTGATTTTTACGTAATTATTTGTCCGTAATCGTGAATGCTTGTTAATGTAAATGATAGTTATTTTCGAGCTTGATTTATTGATGACAGCGGATTTGTTACAGCCCTATTTACTGATTACGTATGTTTATGATAGTTATTTGTCTACTTGATTAATGGTTGTTTATTTATTTATTATCTGTATGTTACATTTTAAATATGTTAAATGCCTGATTTATTGATTATGTTAAATATAGTTATTTGTGTGCTTGATTAATGGTAGCATATTTTTTCGTTATCTGTAATTTATATTTTTTATATATGTTAATTACCTGATTTATTGGATATTCTAATGATATTTATTTGTGCGCTCGATTAATGGTAGTATACTTATTCATTATCTGTATCTTATATTTTTGATATATGTTTTTTTTACCTGATTTATTGAATATTCTAACGATAGTTATTGTTCGCTCGATTAATGGTAGTATACTTATTCTTTATCTGTATATTATATTTTATATTTATTAATGATCGTGTATTTGTTTCAGAGCAACAGCGACCACGGGCCGTTCCAGTCGCTGAGCGAACTGTGCACGCAGCCCGCCTACCTCGCCGTCTTCCTTAACTTCATCATCTCGAACTGCTCTCCAGCCACTGCTGTATGTTGATATATTAGTATATCATACACTATTATATGCCTGATATACTCTTCATCATCTCGAACTGTTCTCCAGCCACTGCTGTATGTTGATATATTAGTATATCATACACTATTATATGTCTGATATACTCTTCATCATCTCGAACTGTTCTCCAGCCACTGCTGTATGTTGATATACTCAATATATTAGTATATCATACAATGTTATATGCCTGGTATACTCTTAATGCCTTGTGAATTCCTTTTATGTGATGCGAATTCCTTTAATCCTATGTGAATTCTCTCAACTATAATCTACATTCGTGTGCAGTTTTTCTACCTGATCTCGGAACTGTACAAAGAAGGGACATTCAAAGACCTCAAGAAATGGGCGTACGAAATACATTCCTCTTTTTTGCTACCAAGTGCGGTAAGTTTATTATTCAAATTTATTTTTTAATCATTTTACTTTATCATTTTTAGAACAGAACTAAATCGGCCCGAAAACTTGAACTATTATAGACTGTTTAACTTATATTGCAGACTTAATGTAATATGGGTTATCTTTATCTTTTTACATATTTCATCCTGTATTCCATATAATTAATTATCCGAACATACCTATTTATATTAATTGGTATATAATTTAAATAGGATCTACCTCTCTGTTGATCGTTTATACGATTGCACAGCATGATTCATATGAGGAAACACAATAATTATACTGTACAGTTAAAATTACTATTTCATATTGTTATTTCATAACATTATATTTTATTTCATATGTTATCGCAATGTTGAAATATGTGTGCAGCCCATGCAAGTAGAGTGTCCCGTAGACGACGCGCTGCTCGCTGAGATTGATGAGACACTCAACAGCGAACTCGACAAGGAGGAGACTCTACGCAAGGTACTTATCTTATCTTAATAATATTTATCTTATCTTATTATCATAACAATATTATCTTATCTTATAGTCTTGCTGCTTAATTCCATCTGCCCTACTGGCCATCTGCCCTACCCTTGCACCGGCCCATGCCACCTGCCCTACCACCGGCCCAAACCACCTGCCCTAGGCCCCTACCACCGGCCCATACCACCTGCCACTACCACCTGTCATACCATCTGCCAAACCACCTGCCCTACCACCGGCCCATACCACCTGCCCTACCACCGGCCCATACCACCTGCCCTACCACCGGCCCATACCACCTGCCCTACCACCGGCCCATACCACCTGCCCTACCACCGGCCCATACCACCTGCCCTACCACCGGCCCATACCACCTGCCCTACCACCGGCCCATACCACCTGCCCTACCACCGGCCCATACCACCTGCCCTACCACCGGCCCATACCACCTGCCCTACCACCGGCCCATACCACCTGCCCTACCACCGGCCCATACCACCTGCCCTACCACCGGCCCATACCACCTGCCCTACCACCGGCCCATACCACCTGCCCTACCACCGGCCCATACCACCTGCCCTACCACCGGCCCATACCACCTGCCCTACCACCGGCCCATACCACCTGCCCTACCACCGGCCCATACCACCTGCCCTACCACCGGCCCATACCACCTGCCCTACCACCGGCCCATACCACCTGCCCTACCACCGGCCCATACCACCTGCCCTACCACCGGCCCATACCACCTGCCCTACCACCGGCCCATACCACCTGCCCTACCACCGGCCCATACCACCTGCCCTACCACCGGCCCATACCACCTGCCCTACCACCGGCCCATACCACCTGCCCTACCACCGGCCCATACCACCTGCCCTACCACCGGCCCATACCACCTGCCCTACCACCGGCCCATACCACCTGCCCTACCACCGGCCCATACCACCTGCCCTACCACCGGCCCATACCACCTGCCCTACCACCGGCCCATACCACCTGCCCTACCACCGGCCCATACCACCTGCCCTACCACCGGCCCATACCACCTGCCCTACCACCGGCCCATACCACCTGCCCTACCACCGGCCCATACCACCTGCCCTACCACCGGCCCATACCACCTGCCCTACCACCGGCCCATACCACCTGCCCTACCACCGGCCCATACCACCTGCCCTACCACCGGCCCATACCACCTGCCCTACCACCGGCCCATACCACCTGCCCTACCACCGGCCCATACCACCTGCCCTACCACCGGCCCATACCACCTGCCCTACCACCGGCCCATACCACCTGCCCTACCACCGGCCCATACCACCTGCCCTACCACCGGCCCATACCACCTGCCCTACCACCGGCCCATACCACCTGCCCTACCACCGGCCCATACCACCTGCCCTACCACCGGCCCATACCCTCTGCCCTANGAGCTGGTGCTCACGTCCTTTCTTTAGAGCGTCAGGTGAGCATCAGAGAGCGCGTTAAGTGAGCGTCAGGTGAGCACGCTGGGAGCCACGGAGCCCTATTCTAAAGTTTCAGTTATAACTTGATAAGTTAAGTCAAGTTGATTTAGCCTTATTGTTGTTATCCTACTCAACTTTATAGCCTCAGCACTTAAGTGTTTATATATTTTGCTATTATTATTGAATAAAATTGAAGTATAGTGATTAATGTACTGGTTATCCTTGAGTTATTTTTTAGGAGTTTTTGAAATTATCGTATGAGAGGAAAATTGTTGGCATCGAAGTATATGGTTTCAATTGTGTGGGCTATTGTGTGATAAGCGCTACATAATGTTTGTGTGAATGGTGTTCGTGTATTATGCTTATTTGTAGAAGGGGTTTGTACAGTATGTATGTGTTTGAGTATTTATGCGAGTGTATGAGTAACAAAACTTCATATGAGCAGTTGTGAGGAGGGTACTCAGGACGTAGTACATGCATAATGTATGAGTAAGAATGCCTCATATGAGCAGTTGTGAGGAGGGTACTCAGAGGACGTAGTACATGTATGAGTGTATGAGTAACAAGACCTCATATGAGCAGTTGTGAGGAGGGCACTCAGGACGACTATGGCCTCATGATGGCCTCCTCCCTGGCCACGTTGCTATGGAAATGGTTCAACGTGCGCAGCCCCAAGACCCTGGCGCTCATAGACCGATGCCCGCTCTACGTCAGCAAGGATAGACCGCTCAGGAGCAAGTTCTTCAAGGCTAACAAGAAGGTGAACATGGGAGTTAGAAAATTATTTTATAGGAATTCCATGTAAATTTAAGGAATTCCATGTGAATTTAATGAATTTCATGTGAATTTTTCGGGAATAATACGTAAGGTAGATGATGTTCATCATGTCAGCTAAGATAGACCGCTTAGGAGCAAATTCTTCAAGGCTAATAAGAAGGTGAACATGGCAATTATTAAATTATTTTATTTAATTATTTATATTACTGTTTATAGGAATTGCAACGGATGTTCTCTATGTTAACTAGGATGAACCTCCTAGTTCTTCAAGGCTAACAAGAAGGTGAACATGGCAATTATAATAAAATTACACTTTATAGGAATTGCACGGGATTTTTTGTTTTAGTTGTAAGGTATTTCACGTGAATTTTAAGGGAATAATAAGGTAGATGCTGTTCTCTATATCAGCTAGTATAGACCTTTTAGTTCTTAAAAACAAATAAAAAATGTGAACATGGGAATTATAAAATTATTTTGTAGAAATTTCAATGGATTTTTTGTTTTAGTTTTAAGGAATTTCACGTGAATTTTAAGGGAATAATACGTAAGGTGGATGCTGTTCTCTATGTCAGCTAGGATAAACCTCTTTGTTCTTCAAGGCAAACAAGAAGGTGAATATCTGAATTAAAAATGAATAAAATAAAATAGAAAGGAAAAAAAATAGGATGGAATCCATAATTTCAAATATATACAAAAGTAAATAAAGTTTTCTGCATTGCAGAAAAAAATAACATTAAACATGTCATTTTTGATTAATTAAATATAGCAAATGAAATTAAATGAATTAATTAAATATTGACGCAAATGATAAGATAATAATCAAGTAATTAATTACCTATATATTGACGCAAATGATATATTAATTAAATAAAATATTGCAGCAAATCGTGAGGGAACATTGCTTCAACCAAACCACCTTCACGGCGGTCACCTACTGCAACCACTGCCAGGACCTCGTCTGGGGCGTCGCCCCCCAGGGCTACCAGTGTGACAGTGAGTGTAATAAGTGTGACTTTGTCCCAGATGTCGCCCCCCAGGGCTACCAGTGTGACTGAGTGTTTACACTCACAAAAATATGTGTGACTTTGTCCCAGTGTTTGAGTGTTTACACTCGAGAAAAATAAGAGGGATTTTGTCCCAGATGTCGCTCCCCAGGGCTACCAGTGTGACAGTGAGTGTGTGCATGCAGAAAAATAAGGGGGACTTTGTCCCAGATGTCGCTCCACAGGGCTACCAGTGTGACAGTGAGTGTGTGCATGCAGAAAAATGAGTGAAACTTGATATAAAAATGTATATAGTACATATAATACTTGATATAGCAAACTTAATATAGTCCCAGACAGTAATGATCCACTTTTCACGGTTAAATACAGACTATATGTCAGTTACACACAGTAAAGTTAATATAAAGACTATATGACCTATTAGTTAAAGCCACTAAAGTTATTATTATATTAATATGATAATTTTTGTATAGACTGCGAGATGAAGATCCACAAGCTGTGCGCACGGTCAATTTTCACGCTTAAATAAGAACTATATAATCTATGAAATTAAACCCACTAATATTAATATAAGGGCTATATAATATATTAAGTTTAACCCACTAAAGTTAACATATTAATATAATTATCTTGTACAGACTGCGAGATGAAGATCCACAAGCTGTGCGCACGGCTGGTAGACGAGCTGTGCGTAGGCCAGGTGCGCAAGAAGCCGCCGCGTGAGAAGAAAATTCATTCTTTCCTCGGCAAGATTATCCCTGATGACAGGGAGACCAAGAGAAAGAGTTCCCAGCTCGGCTCTAACTTCCCCAGTGAGTGCTATTTATGTTATAAATAAATTTTATTGTAACATAAGTTATTATAAGGTATTTCATTTAAAAGAGTGTTTTGTGGTGTATGACAACACCAAGCGCAAGAGTTCGCAGCTTGGCTCTAACTTCCAGAGTGAGTGTTTTTTTATGTAAAAATAAATGTTATTATAATATATGACGTTATTTATTAAAAAAAATGTATTGGGGTGTGTGACAAAACCAAGCGCGAGAGTTCACAGCTCGTCTCCAATATGCGAAAGTTCACTCTTATAATTATATTATTTATGGTGATGTTGTGATGTACCTATCGTACTCTACTGTGATGTTTGGTGCGTTGTTCTCTTGTATGACGCGGTATTGTGATCTTTAGGACCTTTTTTATGTAAGATTGATTGAAGAGAACGTTTTTTATTGACAATTTTCTTATTTTTCTGCTCAATGAGTCGAAGTATTCGACTTAATAATGATACAAATAATATAATAAAAAAGCTAATCTGGCCTTCAATATAACTTCCATAAAAGAAAGGCTTTTACCGACCTTCACCAATTTTCGCACGCATGGCGTTATTTTTGTGTATGAACTGAACCGCTTGTCTGAAGGAATCTCCGTTTAAAGGGTTTCACAGCTACAAAAATACTTTACTTTCACGGCCTTAATTTTGATCGGAAAATGCCTATTGTAGACACGAGCGTACGAAGTTATGAGCAATAATGCACCTGCAGTGATCACAAACAAATTGAAGAGGATGTTATTTTAGTTATTTTCTATGCGCAATAAAAATATTTGTTTTCAGCGTAGAGTAGGCAGGGCTTGGTTACAGATCCTACCGCTCGGTGTCCTACCAATCTAAACGCTAAAATACGGACGATTGATTTTATGGATCACTAAATAGTTAGGTACTCATTCTGAGCATCCGGACTTAAACTCAAGGATTTTCTAAGGCTCCTTACTAGACTTTTCCGCTTATGAGTTGCCGATCCTTGATTTAGAAACCTACGCCGACACTAACTTTGGACTGTTTGAGATAATACTCGGAATTTGGCTACATATTTTTATATTATTTCTTCAAGAGGTATCAATGTTTCATGTAATATTTTCACAGGAAGTATAAGTACCAATATTTAAGATAATATATGTTTGTTTAAGGTTTCAGTATCCATGTGTAAGAGAGTATTCCCGTAGGAGATCACGGTTTCCCATTGTGTTACAATATCACCTCATTGTGAGTTTGTATTGTGTGTTGTTTGTATTAACGATATTATTGTCCCTCCCACGCATTCTGTGACCCACACCATCACCTGCACTATTATTCTCCATGTTTACACTATCACCAATTCTTCACCTTCTTATTCCTTCCTCACTACGTTTTCGTTTCGTTGTCGTGTTTTTAAAACCTTGTTAAATTTTATTCCGATTTTATTTCATTCGCCTGAATATTACCTTGTACTCCTGCTGCTCATTTCTTACGAATTCCTTCCTGTCACCTTGTGTACTCGTTGTATATTTCCGCTGTGTGAACACTTTTTTTCTTCCTCTCACCATGTGTACTCGCTGTGTATTTCCGCTGTGTGGAAATTTATTTCTTCCGCTCACCATTTGTACTCGTATATTTCCGCTGTGTGGAAATTTATTTCTTCCACTCACCATTTGTACTCGTATATTTCCGCTGTATGGACACATTATTCAAGATACACAGTTTCTAGATTCTACACTCTGCCTCTCCCTCACCACAATACACACGCCTCCCGGACACGTGAGCCTCATTCATGTGTTGCATGTTTTGCATGTGTCTCGTGTGTTGCATGTGTCTCGTGTGATGCATGTGTCTCGTGTGATGCATGTGTCTCGTGTGTTGCATGTGTCTCGTGTGTTGCATGTGTCTCGTGTGATGCATGTGTCTCATGTGTTGCATGCGTCTCATGTGTTGCATGTGTCTCATGTGTTGCATGTGTCTCGTGTGTTGCATGTGTCTCATGCATTGCATGCGTCTCATGTGTTGCATGTGTCTCTTGAGTTTCAGTGTCATGTGTCTCGTATAAGTATCTTAGTCATGTATCTTCTACACGTGTGTCTCACGTATTATTTCATGTCACATGCCCGTGTGTACAGTCGATCGATGTCTCTGGCTTCGAAACATCGCTTTTCCCAAGTTCAGTTTTCCGTTTGTGTCATCCGCCATACTTTTTGCCTCCCATTAATTTTTCTCATTACAGTATAATAAAAAAACACAATTTCAGCTTATTGTTAGTTCTTATTGTTGAATGTTTTAGTTACCATTCTTCATTATATATTATTTCGCTGTGAATTAAGATGAAGTTATCTCATGAATTTTGTCTTGAGGCGACATCTGGAAGTGAGATATACTAATTAGTAACTTAGTAATGATGAAAATGCAACTTGTTCAATTATTATTGATTCTTATAGTTTCAAAGCGTTTCCTACACAACGCGATTTCGCATGAATTTCATTTGATATTCATTGTACAACAATTTATTGTTTGTTATTTACGTAATTATCTTTGGATGTTTCTTAAAATATATCGATCTTCGTGCTGTTTCAACGCATGTTTATTTAGAGGCGCAATTTGTTCAGATTTTGCTAGCGTTTCCTAAGATTACAATGTTGTGATGGTGAAAATTTAAAATTGCAACCTTTAACAATAAGACTTACTATCATTTTGGGAGATTTTTTAGATATTACGTGATAAAGCAATATGTAATATAAATACCAGGTTTACTAGTTTGACAATTTTGGGATGATTCTGTGCCTATTACAGCTGGAAATCATAACATGTAGCGTGGATACAAGATTTATATACTAAGAACAACTTTGGGCCTCACATACCAGTTATATCTTAGGTAAAAATTATAATGTGTTGCGTGAATACCGTGCTTTGTTAATTGATGACTATTTTGTGCATGACTC
This sequence comes from Hyalella azteca, assembly GCF_000764305.2. Lineage (NCBI taxonomy): Eukaryota > Metazoa > Arthropoda > Malacostraca > Amphipoda > Hyalellidae > Hyalella > Hyalella azteca. The sequence goes on from NW_025932471.1 coordinate 21,463, forward strand.
TTCATTATTTATTGTAGCTCATAATACGTGGCATGGAGACGGTATTTATTCATTAATGAGGACTTTGTTCATGCCTGTTCGGTATATATTAAAGCTCATAATACGTAGCATGGATACATAATTTATACATTAATGAAGACTTTGTTCATGCCTGTTCAGTATATATTTTAGCATGGATACAGAATATATTCATTAATATGCACTTTGTTCATGCCTGTTCAGTGGACAAGCGGCGGGGCACTAACGACGACGAGAACATCATGGCTGACCTGCTGAGCCAGCACCTCCCTGCCGACCTCACCGACGCCTCAGGTAATGATATTTGTTATGACCTATACAATAGTGGGATTAGTGCAGGTAATGATATTTGTTATGACCTGTACAATTGTGGGATTAGTGCAGGTAATGATATTTGTTATGACCTGTACAATAGTGGGATTAGTGCAGGTAATGATATTTGTTATGACCTGTACAATNCTGTTTATAACCTGTACAATAGTGGGATTGGTGCAGGTAATCAATCTGTTTATAACCTGTACAATAGTGGGATTGGTGCAGGTAATCAATCTGTTTATAACCTGTACAATAGTGGGATTGGTGCAGGTAATCAATCTGTTTATAACCTGTACGATAGTGGGATTGGTGCAGGTAATCAATCTGTTTATGACTTGTACAATAGTGGGATTAGTGCGGCCTGCAGGTAATCATTTTTTATGACCTATGCAAAAATTTGATTAGTGCAGGTAATGATACTTTTTATAACCTGTATGGGTTCAATTTAAATGGTAATGAGATCAGATTCCCGCAGGTAATGAAACTTTTTTTGACCTATATGGGTAAACTATTAGTTATATGTGGATACACTTATTACAAGAGACAATGTTATCGTGATGGCAATAGAACAAGCATAGCTAAATATGCATTAATTTCGACTCCTATAAATTAATTGCTTGACTGCTTGTGATACCTTGTCCCTCAAGTAATAGTTAAGTTAACTTATCATACATAATAATAATTAATAACTTATTAATTTACTTAATAATCTAATAAAAACATAATGTAGATGACGAGTTACTAAGCTGGTTTGGATGTTTGTTTGCAGGTACGTGTGTATAAAAGTTGCTGTGAGGAACGTGCTGCTATGGAGACCACGCTGGTGAGTACGCATTCCAGATAATCGCATTTAAGATTAAACGCATTTCCGACGCACGCGTTTTAAGCGGAATAAATTTCAGATAATCGCCTTAAATATTAAGCGCATTCCCGACGACGCGCATCCTAAGCGGGACGAATTTCAGATAATCGCGTTCAATATTAAACGTAATTGCAGATAATCGCATCTAAGAGCTAACGCATTTCCAGTGAAACGAATTGCAAATTAAACCAGATGACGCGTATTCATAATAGAACGCCTCTGAAACAGTGAACACCTAGATGAAACGCAGTCCAAATGAAACGCTCTTTTTTTTTGTAACGCATACAATGCAGCTTGGTGGAACTTAGTTACTATGGTGACGCTCCTGTAACTTGGTTGCTATGGTGACGCTCCCTGTAACTTGATTGCTATGGTGACGCTCAATGCAGCATGGTTGCTATGGTGATGCTCCATGCAGCGTGGTTACTATGGTGACGCTCCCTGTAACATGGTTGCTATGGTGACGCTCCATGCAGCATAGTTGCCATGTTTAGACTCCATGCAGCATGGTTGCTATGGTGACGCTCCCTGTAACTTGGTTGCTATGGTAACGCTCCCTGTAACTTGGTTGCTATGGTGACGCTCCATGCAGCATGGTTGCTATGGTGACGCGGCAGGGGTGGGGCCCAGGCTCCTTGTATGCGGGTTGCCGCCGATGGCGCTGGACATCCGCGTTGCTCGCGACCTCAACTGCATAATTAACAGCTCTTGCCTGGACCTTGCGTGCCGCAGCTTTTCACCTCACTTCCATTATATTCTTCACTATCACTTCCCCCTTCTTTATACATGTATAATAGGCACCGGTGCTGCGACTTTCCATCTCGCTTACATATATTTTAACACACTGAGGTAAATTGAGAGGTTATGTCTAAAGAGCGATGCACTTCTTGCTCATGTGTGAGCAAATCCTGATAATGTTTCGCCCTGCAAAAGGACATATCAGTGCCACATGCGTTAATTGTGCCACTATTTGCACAACCAATTCATTTTCTTCATAAGCTTCATGTCACAACCATGCGTTGTGCTGCATACACGCAACACGCTGTTCACACAAAGGCCGCTCTACACACATACACATTAGCTAACACGCTGCTAACACAGAGGCCACACAACACATACATACACATTAGCTAACACGCTGCTAACACAGAGGCCACACAACATACATACACATTAGCTAACACGCTGCTAACACAGAGGCCACACAACACACACATACACATTAGCTAACACGCTGCTAACACAGAGGCCACACAACACATACATACACATTAGCTAACACGCTGCTAACACAGAGGCCACACAACACACACATACACAGTTGCCAACACGCTGCTCATACAGAAGCCACACAATTCCCACTCTATATACTCTCACACACACTACACTCCATGCATACCATTAACGCGGTGTAATGACAGGCTATGTGGCGGTAGCCTTATAAGCTGCACGCTTCTGTCTTGCCTCGAGGCCTGCCTTGTAAGGTCGTGCCAGGCAGTGCCCGGCCTGCTTACGTCCTTAATCGGGGCATCTGTTAGTGCTCGGTCCTTAGTTAGAGCATCTTGGTCCTGAGTTTGAAATTGGTCGTAACCGTCGTATAAAGAAATAGATTCATGGTTTGAACTTGGTCTTTAAGGGGAAATTGGTTTTTAGGTTGAACTTCATCTTCAGGTTGAATTTGGTTTTTAGGTCGAACTTGGTCCTTTGATTAAACTTGATCCTTAGATTAAACTTGATCCTTAGATTAAACTTAGGCCTAAATTTAAAAAATTTAAATTTAAAAAATTAAATTTATTTCTTAGCTCGAACATTCTTTAGGTTGAATTCGGTCTCTAGATTAAACTTGGTCCTTCGATTGAATTTATTCCTTAGATTGAACTTGGTCCTTAGGTTGAATTTATTCCTTAGGTTGAACTTGGTCCTTAGGTTGAATTTGACCCTAAGATTAAACTTGGCCCTTCGATTGAATTTATTCCTGAGTTTTAACTTTGCACTTGTTTTTGATTTAGTACTTAGTTTTATTTTTGCTTTTGGTTTGCTCTGGCTTACATATCCAAAGTTGTGAATTTTTTCAGTGGATCACAGGTGCACAGTTGTTTACAGATCTTCTGTTGAAAATTTCGCTGTGGATTGCATATTTGCAGTTACTATGGCTGTCGTGTCCTCATGCCAGAGGACACAGATGGTTTGCAGGGAATGAAATACAGATTTTTTGGAATCTTACTGTACTTCTTGTCAGTCCATCTTCACATGACGTGCTCTGCAAAACAGAGTACCATAAGAAGGCAGAACTTAAAATTAGTCTTAATAGTAACTCCTAGAAACGTTAGTCGGTAACGATTGAGCAATTCAAGACGCTTAGGAATATTCAGAAATTTCCATATAGGCGGCAACAGGAAAATTTTGTCAAGGAAAAAATCCGCTCAGGGTTATACAGTACAAACTGCCTGGTTACGTTACACAAGTGAATATTAATTAGTAATTGATTCAATAATCATGGACAATTGGGTTAATTCGCACAATCAGCTAGAAAATCAGTCTCAGAAAAAACAAAACACGTTATAAATGGGGCAAAACTGCTAATAATTGACAGTATCAAGATCATTTATGAGTTTAACCGGATTCAATGAAACAGAACATAGTTTTCAGGGTGTGCATCATGAGATAGAACATCATGAAACAGTAAACAATGCTTAAACATCCTTGCTCATATCACTGATAAATCAGGCAAAATTAGGTACACATGAAAATGATGCACAGTTGTCAGAAAGTGACAGAACTCATCAGAAAGTATCAGAACTCAATAACTCATATTCATGTTATCCGAGAGTCTTGAACACCAGAATTCTTATAAAATACAGGTCGCATAAGCTACGTAATACTGCATAGGACAAGTTAAGCTACTGGCCAGGGGAAATATATGTTTGGTAGAAACGATTTCATAGAATCGCATTGCAGACAGTTGCTAAGAGTACACTTCTACAACATGAACAAATTATTCACGATAAAATAACTCACAAATGTTGCTTTGTCTACGAGTCACACCGTTGTTTATCCCAGGAACAGGGACCGACGCTTCTCTAGCCGCCAAAATTTCTAAATAACCCGGAACGAGCCTGTCCGTGTACGCGGATACTAAAAAATATTAAAACTAAAACTAATAGTTAAGCTAATGCTGGGATTTATTCCAGCACAATGGCAGCAGTGCAGTTAATCACAAGATCGCATCTTCTGCCCAAATTTAATGTGTTCAGTTCGCTCGTTTGGTTCGTGTACTGAAGGGCTGATTCAATTCCCTCTGCCGTACACTCAGAGAAATGAATGAGACATTGTCAAATTACGATACACTTTTTGCTCTTTTCTGTGTCATCGTGGCCCTATTTGACTTTGGCCTGACACTAATGGTACGTGCAGAATGTGTGTCGCTGTTTGGATAATATAACCCATTTATTTTTTTTATTGTAAATCACTGTAGCGCAGTGGTTGAGAGATTCGAGGAGCTAGTCGTGGGTTCGAGCCTCGGGGAGCTCAGTTAATTTCTCGGCTGTCGCTGGCGGGCGGCGCTCGGTAGCCGTCAAGGGTGGTGCTTGCAGCATGGCCTTGGGTGTGTGTCTCTAAACGAACTCTGGGTATGTGTTATATCGGGGATCTTGAGGTCTTCCTTCATAGGATACCGCGCCATTGATCACAAATCCGACTTGAATGGCAAGTCTTGTTCTATTTAAAGGCGCTTCTCATGAACTAGTTGTAACTCTCATTAATGTTTGTTTTGATAATTATGCATCCTATTCTATGCATGCTATGCCAACTGAGCACTGTGAGCATACTAATCCCCTTGCACAATATGTCTTTACTATCAACTTGACCTTGCTTGGGGCATTATTGGTGTAGGAAACTGGCTTTTATATGTATTAACTTGCCCTTAATCTCCGCAGTGTAATTTTTGAGTAGTATCCTATTTACACGATTTTATTACTTATGTCAATCAAAATATCACTACTCAATGCGTCCTGTAACTTGAAAATGCATGTTGATACAATCAAAGCGTCGTTAAAATATTGAAAAATGTCATTCGAAAACCTGATTTTCAATCCACCAACGACTGCGAAAAATCTAGTTCGACTTACTGAGAAAACCTACAAGAAAATTATGAATAAAAGTCACTCTCTGGTCTTTAGTCAAACTTGTCTAAATGAACAAATTTTGCCATCCTATACTAATACGGTACTTGTATACCATTGAAATGGTCGTTCAATTAATAACACGATCAGCAATACTAATTACATTACTTGTATACCATTGAAATGGTCGTTCAATCCATTGAAATGGTCGTTCAATGTGTTCACATAATAACTTAGGATCAGCATTACTATTTACGGTACTTGTATACCATTGAAATGGTCCTTCAATCCATTGACATGGTCGTTCCATGTTTTCACTTAATAACTTACGATGAGCAGTTTGTGGCTATGGCGCCCATAGGCACTTGGCGACATGACTCGTTCGACAGGACCGTGCCTGGTCCTTATTAGGTTATGATGGGGATTTTGTCTTGCAGTAAAAGGGAGCGATAAATTACCCTTTCTATGTGACCTCTACTCGGAACTTTTTGACTTATCGAGGCCATAGATGTGGCCTCTCACCAGGCATCTGACGTTGAGACAACATCGATATAACGTTGTTGCGACGAAATTAACTGGTGATAAACGTCGTTTCAACGTTATTTGTCAAAAGCTTGAACCTACTTAAAAACACATCAATTAGACGTAGTTTCAAGGTAGTCTACTCGTAATTAACTTGATTTAAATGTTAAATCCCTGGAGGGTTCGTTCCTATAAAAATGTTCTGTCAACGAAATTGACTTGTAATGAGAGCGTTTTTTTAAACAAAATTTACTCGTAATCAACGGTTTTTCAACGTTGTTGAGTGTAGTGCTTGTTCCTTTATAAAAAAATGCGATGGCGTCCGTGTTTTTGTCGTGCGTCAAAACTGGAATGAAAGTCGCGGCTTGGCGACAAAGCTGACAAAATCTGTCTTGGCGCGACAACGTAATAAAAAATCAAGGTTTAGGCCTTGCAGTTTTTTTTAAATTGTACCAAAATTTTGTTGAGTATACAGAACGTGTTGTATGCTCTATAACGATGATGTATGGAGAGCAAAAGATTGTTCAGTGAAGTCCAAATTATTTGCGCGAACAGTAGAAACAAAATAAATTTGTGTGCTAAATTTAAACGCGTTCCCGGATCCTGTGTTGTAGATTGCATGCCACTTTCGCGCATGTGCGCGCACGCGTCTATGTGTATGTGTTAGTTGTGTATTTAAGTGTGAAACGTATACCGATAAAAAACATTCTCTGGTCTTCAATTAAACCTGCCTAAGGGAAGGTATTCTGCCTGCTTCTCTATACTAATATTTATGTGTTCGTTTGTGCGTCTCTATATGTGTGTGTCTGTGTATGCATGGTGCTCGTTCGTGCGTGTTTATGTGTTTTGTGCGTATTTATGAGTTAGTGTATGTGACTGTGTTTTGTGTCTGTGTGGATTTATAAATAAAAGTGTTAGTCTTTATGTAGTAGTGTGTATTTGTTTGTATATACATGTGTGTGTATAAGTGTTCTTGTGTATACGTGTGTGTGTTAATGTGTATGTGCTCGTATGTCTACGCCCGTGTACCGGCCGTAGGGAGTCAGCGCTCGCTCCTAATTAGCGCTGTCAGCGCAGGTAACAAGACGCGAGCGCTGCCGTCACTCGCACTCGATAGCGTGGCGACGTGTACACTCACTGCAATTATTGGCTCATACTGTCCAAATTACTGAAACGTTTTCATGCACGTTGCATTGATACGATCTTTTGCCGGGCTGAACTGCATGGTTAGCGATGATACACTTGCTCCTTAGGATACGCAACATCACGAGCGGTGCACCTAAACGCGCATAAAAAAACAAGAAGTGCATTGATATAGGGACAAAGTCTCACACATTTCTCTGAGTGCATTTTTTCGCTATTTTCGCCTGGTTGTCAAGAACGTCGGGAATGCAGCGTCGGGAATGCTTCTCCCCCTTCCCACCGCTCCATGTGAAAACCAATAGTAATTCCTCACAGAAATGAAATTGCAGAAATGAAGGTGAATATCACATTACTTCAATTCATATGTATTACATTTACATATCGAAAAATTTACATTTGCATATCGAAAAATTTACGCATTTTCGTTATGAATAGATGCATATTATACTTGTTATTGCATTCCCTGTTAACGTTTTTTACCAAAAAATGTGTTCGAGGTTGGAACATGTTCATAGCCTGTTGCTCTCAAGTCTATCGGCTAATATTTAGTCTATTGCAATCAAGTCTATAGGCTATTATTCAGTCTATTGCACTCAAGTCTATAGGCTATTATTCAGTCTATTGCGCTCAAGTCTATAGGCTATTATTCAGTCTATTGCACTCAAGTCTATAGGCTATTATTCAGTCTATTGCACTCAAGTCTATAGTCTATTATTTAGTCTACTGCTATGTGTTTCTTATGCATCTTTCACCTCTCACGTTCTGGAATGACTCAAGCCTTATAGGTTATTAACAAGATGCTATTGGTGGACCATTCAATGATATGTTGAACCAACAAGTATTCGGTACTCACAACCTGCCTCCTGTAGTGTATTCAACCGACCAGAACTGCATTCAACCTGCGTCCAGTAGTGTATTCAACCGACCAGACCTGCATTCAACTTACCGCTAATTGGGTAGCGCCAATTATTCAGAATTGGTTACGAGAAAAAAACTTGACGCTTGGAAGACGAGAGGAATTTTCGAGAGTGTATCCCCTTGATACTGTAGCTCGTACACTCAGAGAAATGCGTGAGACTTTGTCCAAATAGCGATGCACATCTTATCCTGTGTGGGCCTTCCTGTTCCAGTTTTGCCCAACAAAAGAACTGCGTATCAATGCTACGTCCGTTCTTAGTTCATGCTGAGTGTGTCACTATTTGGACAGCATGACCCACTGATGTTTGTGAGTGGCACGGTGACAGAAGGGCACGGTCACAGTGGCATGCGTGCCAGTGTGCCGCCAGCTGTTGCTGGGGCAGGTGTCACGTGGCCGAGTGCTGCGGTTTTTACGGTGGCGCGATTTTTAATTTATTTTTTTTACAGTGCGCAATTTTTGTAAAAAGATTTTTTTTACGGTGCCGCGATTTAAATTTTTTTCCCACGGTGCCGCGATGATGTGCTGATATATTACACGTGTTATGGAATGGTTAAGTTTTGAGTAATTTCGCGCGGCGTGTAACTCTTCTTTAATTGCTACATGAATTGTATTGAAAAACTCGTGCATTTTCGTGTTAATAATCAATGAAATCTCAAGTGAAGACATCAGCATATTATTGTTTGTTCATAGCAACGAATTTCCTAACAAACTTAGTCTTATTTGCGATAGATAAAAAAGCGTTACATTTTTTAATAGAAGCTTTTCTTCCTTCATTTACTTACTATACGAAAACCTCTCTGTTTTCTCAACCTGGAATCCAAAATATCGTAATTCAGAAAATCCTAGTGGTAATACTTGTACTATATTCAAATATTATGCTTATATTATAAAATGCAAATTAAAATATTATCATGATATAATTGAGCGTATATAACACTGACTTCTGTTACTTGCAGAACTTTGACTATGGTATCCTTCACACTAAGATATCGTGCACATTAAGATATCCTTCGCTCGCATAACAATATTCTTTACACTTGCACGGTTTTTGTTTTGCTTGTCTAAACTGAATTAAATTAAGGCCTGACAGCATCACTGGACCCGAAAAGAAGCCGAGAGAAAACCGCGCGAGTTTTATGGCATGCGCTTCATTTAAAACCGAAATATCTTATAAGAAGTTGAGTAGATATTTCTTATGAATAAATAAGATAGGTGATAGGTTATATAGAGAATGTCTACTCGAAAGTATGCCGCTCGAAAGTTGTGTGGTGCGTTGAATCCCACCTGGCATCTGATACGTTGAAATAACGCTCATTTACCTTGAATTTAAAACCAAAGAATCAGTTTGCTTAAATTGCAATTCACCTAGAATTATAAACCAGAGAATCATTGCCTTTGGTCTGCTTAAACTGCAATTCACCTAGAATTAAAAACCAAATAATCATTGCCTTTGGTCTGCTTAAATCGCAATTCACCTAAAATTTTAAAACCAGAGAATCATTGATCTGCTTAAATCGCAAGTTCGCCAAGTATCTGAAACCACACAGAACGTGTAAATTTCACCAGATCGTCATGTTAAACGTTCTGAGCCTATACTTTCAAAAAAAGTTAAGAGATCGTAAGTTCATCAGCCAATCATTGACGGCCTTTAAAGCAAAATCCACCAATCATAGACAAGAAAATAGAGCGTAAGTACTTACGTTCACATAGCGAGCTTTGAAAGTATCCACCAATCATAGACAAGAAAATAGAGCGTAAGTACTTACGTTCACTTAGCGAGTTTTGAAAGTATGGCCCCTGAAGACTAACTCATGCATTGTCCTTTGGCTATTCATTAATTTTGTTAGTTTTACGATGCGCATTGAACTGAAGATGGAATTATGAATTATGTTGGAATTATGATCGTTACATAAATGATCGTTATTTGTTGAATTGGATTGAGTGACGTTCGTAGAGAGGGGATAATTACATTAATTTTTTGTCAGTACTTAGCTTTGATTCAATGATTAAAAAGCTAAATCAATTATAAATTGTAATTATTAGTCAATTTTAAAATGATGGCACAAAAAATGTTGACTTGTGTGAATACATTGAGCTTATTCATGAAACAAAATTGACACCTGTCTATGGCTGTTTACGTGCCTATATTGATGGTGATACGTCCAATATTTTTTTGCATAGAATCGTTTATGTCATTTCAACATTGATGTTAACGCGTCTAACAATAGTTTGCATCGTGAGCGCGCGTGCATCAAAGATTCATAGGTTTTCGTATCCCCATAAAATGTCTGTTGGTTCAACAAACTCGTATTGCCCCCTCATAAATATTGCTTCAATATTAATTGTAGCTTGCAGAGCACGGTTTTTTTTCTCTCGTCTAATATACCAATATATACAGCATACAATAGATACAATATACAACGTATACCAATATATACAGTATAAAATATATTCCTATAATTATAGTATCTAATTAATTAGTGCAGACAGAGTTGCCTTCTGCCAAATATGCCAATATATACATCATACAATATATACAATATACAACGTATACCAATAAATATAGTTTGAAATATATTGCAATAATTAGAGTATATAATTAATTAGTGCAGGCAGAGTTGCCTTCTGCGTTACCAGCGGCGTTTGCTGTGATAAGCGAGCCTTTATTGTCGGTCCCTGGCAGATATTTGACGTGCTCCGTCCACGCGTGCATTTGTGATGATACTTAACTATATTATAATAATGATGCCGCGTATAATTATAACTAGTAATTGATTGGGAATACTTTGAGTTGGTAACTAATTGGCAATTGTTGGTAGTTAATTGGCAACAATTATAATTTGTACTCAATCGCTAAAATTTTTATTAAGAATTCACTTATAAATATTATTATTGCTAATTATTTGACAAAAATTTTAATTTTTACTAAATCGGTAATAATCTTAATTGATAATTAATTGATAAATATCGGTTATTTTTTGACAACAATTATAATTTGTAATAAATGTGTAACAATTTCGAATGTTAAATAATTGACAACAATTATTGGTTAACCATATTCATTCATTGTCACCATAGTACGATATGGCTAAAAATCATCATTTTCAAAATCCATTATGAAATTCTATATATATACCTACCCAATAACACAGTCTTCAATAGCCATTATGAAATTGCTGACGGTTTCAATAGGATTTTGGTGCAGAGGAAATTTTTTTATTCTCGATTCTTGATCGTATCAAGCGTCATGTTAGTGACTCTTGTGATCACTATTGATGAATTTTATCAAGTTGTTGAAATGCGGAGAAGCAATTCAATGCTCCAATTCAGGACCTGTTAATCCACGTGAAGGATGGGCAAAAATTTTACAACCTAGACTTTCTTGTTTTCATCCGGGAAATAGATTCCGATTTATATATTAAATACAAGTGCAAGCATGTAACTTCTTTGGAATAAAAATTCAATAACAGTTTTCCAGTCGGAGTTAATTAAAATCATAACCTGCATGGGCTGAAAAATTCGATAAATACAGTCCTAGGCAAGTCAGAAAGCAATGAAGCATTTTATGATGAATGAAGCATTTTATTATGAATGAAGCATTTTATGATGAATGAAGCATTTTATGATGAATGAAGCATTTTATGATGAATGAAGCATTTTATGATGAATGAAGCATTTTATTATGAATGCGAGTAATGGGAAAGGCTGCGCCTCCAACGTCATTGCATTCTCTTGCCCGGCCATGCGCTTGATATATTGCATTTCTTTAATCAAGCTTTCATTTTAAAAACCCGCGCAAAAAAATTGGCGCGAAAGCTTCATGAAAATTAGACGAACATTACAATTGTGAGTCACGATTAATTTCATCTTGTATATCACAAGTAAACAAAAATTGAGAATTTTTTTACATCTGGGCACGGGTTCTGTGTCGCGCTAAACTTAAAAGTAGTTTTCCAAGTCATAGATTGCAGAGATTTTTTACTATATAATCTGGTGAAACATGCCTGCCAAGTTCAACTATATGTCGGAAATACAACCACACTTGATTTAATTCATTCAATTTATCGAATACAATTTCTATTCTTAACATTGATGTTTACAAATTCGCAAGGATGCACCGCCCAAATTGTGAATGATTAGCATTGTCATGAAAAACTTTCACAACGGTTCTTAATTCACGTGTTCAAATATACGCTGCATTGTATTTATCAGGTGTTCAAATCTTCGCTTTGTTCATCGCGTGTTCAAGTGTTCACTACATTTGTCGTATGTTCAATTGATATTTCCATTCATCTTTGGTTCTCGACGGAGATAATTCAGCTGGCCTAATTTTGCAGCGTAGAATTTTAATTGCAGCAGCTCCGTCCTTTAAAAGAGATTTATTGCCTTCGAATTAGCTTTCGTTGCCCCACTCAATGAAGATGATAGTTGATCGTATGTGTACGCCAGCAATATTTGCCATATTCATGCTAGGAAAGTTAAATATTATTCTGATGATTTCTGAATAATTTTAGTTACTACCATATTTTCTTATTTCTTGGGATTTATTTAGTCAATTGTATTATTTTTGGTCAAATTAATTTCCTGTATTTCCTGACGTATTAGCGTTTCTTTTGAACACAAATCGAGATTTTTTCTTGAGCGAATTAAGTCTCTTTAGTTTGTACGAAATTTTCATTATCCTCTTGGATATTATTCATCATTCATCGTCCTCTCGTAAATCGGCCGCGGTTTTAGCCGAGCAAAACTCGCAATAATAAGTGTGTGCCGTTTGATTAAAAGGCCAAGTTGAATCAAATTACCGCATTGCGGTCATTGCCTAAGTCTTTTGTTTTTATGACGCCTCATTTGGACTGCTGATACGGACTAGAGCGACGAGGTGTGTGCTATTTTAGCTCCCTTATAAGTACGCTTCATGGTAATTGCTCTTATTATAATGGACTGCTGGACTAAAACGTTACTATTACCCTGGCGGAGGCCTAATGTATTGCTCCTTCATTCCAACCTTGGCATTGCCGATTCGGCGTGTCACTCTCTTGTGCCAGTCCAAGAGGTCTTGAGAATGTGTGAAGATCTGCCTGAGATCTTATGATGCGTCAGAGATTTCGTTGCATATTCTGATAAGCCAGAGATCTTATGATGCGTCAGAGATTTCGTTGCATATTCTGATAAGCCAGAGATCTTATGATGCGTCAGAGATTTCCTTGCATATTCTGATAAGCCATGGATCTTATGATGCGTCAGAGATTTCCTTGCATATTCTGATAAGCCAGAGATCTTATGATGCGCCAGAGATTTCCTTGCATATTCTGATAAGCCATGGATCTTATGATACAACAGAGATCTTTTTTCTTTTTCCAATGTTCCAGAGATTTTGTATGGATGCAGCAGGGATCTATTTATACCCTGTGATCTGCCTTAGATCGCATGATTCATTAGGAATATACTAGCATATTCCTATATGCCAGATATCTTATGATGCGGTAGAGAATCTCCTAGCATATCCTGATGACAGATTTTTTGATGCGTCCGGGATATTCTGCAAATTCCGCTAGGCCAGAGATTTTTTGATGAAGGAGGGAATCTCATTTAATATTCCGATGCTTTAGATCTTATGATGCGTCAGGGATATCTTCGCAAATTCCGATATGCCAGAGATTGCTGCACTGAGAGAAATGGGTGGGTCTGGATGACCCACTTTGATGAGTCAACCGCGTCCGAAAATCGATGCACTTTTTTGACTCACTTGCCCCATTTGTGGGTCATACTGACCCATTAAATTTCAAGCATGACTCACTTGTGGCGTTAAATCGCTCTGACGCCCAGATGCTATTTACGTATCCATGCTACGGGTGGCGTCATAAGGGATTTGACGTCACAAGTGAGTCATGCCTGGAATTTAATGGGTCAGTATGACCCACAAATGGGGCAAGTGAGTCAAAAAAGTGCATCGATTTTCGGACGCGGTTGACTCATCAAAGTGGGTCATCCAGACCCGCCCATTTCTCTCAGTGTGGTGCTGATAAATCCTGAATAACGTTCTGGTCTGCCAAAGATCTTATTTGGAGGCTAGAGATAATCTTGCATTGTTTTGATTGCCAGAGATCTTATCGTGGGCTAGAGATAATCTTGCATTGTTTTGACTGCCAGAGATCTTATGATGAGCCAGGGATCCTCTAACTGACATATCCTAGCAAACCAGAAATATTTTTATGTGACATTGATCGTGTGACACATGTGTTCATGATCTCTTGATATGGCATGGATCTTTTCGTATATGATGTGCCAAAAATATTTTGAAGTATCATGTTTCTTCTGGCATGAGATGTGTCACAGGTCTATCGATGTGTCCTGTATCTTCTGGCATGTGATGTGTCACAGGTCTATCAATGTGTCCTGTATCTTCTGGCATGTGATGTGTCACAGGTCTATCAATGTGTCCTGTATCTTCTGGCATGAGATGTGTCACAGGTCTATCAATGTGCAATGTATCTTCTAGCATGAGATGTGTCACAGATAATCCGTCTCCTCATAATCTAAGTTGAAGCTGCTCAGCTATCCTTAATCTGTTTTAAATATTCAAGTTGAAGCAACTTGCCTGCGACGAGAAGTTGTCTGGGTTTGATCGCCTGTTCAGATCCCGTGTTCACTTTATCGTTTGAACTTCGGCCTCGATTGCGGTACTCTAACTTGCCCAATCAGCGAGGATTTCTCCGAGATTCTTGCACAGATTTGCTACAAGATTCTCGGCGCAATTGACTCCAAGATTCTCACTGAGATTCTCTCCGAGATTCTTGGTAAGATTCGCAACAAGATTTCCTGTTAGATTGGCCGCGAAATTCTCAATAGAATTCACTCCAAGTTTCTCAGTAAAATTTTTTACACAATTTTTATTAAGATTAACTACTAGATTCTCTCCGAGATTCTCTCTGAGATTCTCAACAAAAATTTTCGTTATTATTCTGTGAAGATTCCCATTAAGAGTCGCTACAGAATTTTCTGTGGGATTTGCTAGAAGATACCAGTATAATTCGCTTCACGATTCTTATTATAGGATCTGCGATTCTCAGTAAGACTTACTCCACGATTATTTATCAGTAGAATTTGTTCCGCGATTTTCAGTAGGATTCGCTCGCAGTAGGATTCTCTGTGAGGTCGTCAGCAATACCTCATTAACATTCCTTACGCTGCGAGTCTGTTCGCAGCTCAATGCTCACACTCAAAAAAATTAACGGATATAATTGTCTAACTAGTGACTTTTCTGCACATGGCACTGATACGCTCTATTAACCGGGCCTAACTGGGTCAGGATGACTCACACAAGGGTAAGGACAAAGTCTCACTCATATCTCTGAGTGCGCACGGCGACACTGCTGGAAGGCTTCGAGGGACAAAGTATCTGTTCTCTCTATAAAAATAGAGGATTAGGAAAATCTTGAGCTTTTCATTTGTTACTGATTTGTGAGTGATGACGGTATTTAGAGGTCTCGAGGTATTTTAAGGCATTACTCACCTTATTATTTGGCATTTATCTAGGCATTCTAAGGTATTATTCAACTAATTGTAAGGTATTACTCAAGGTATTTTAAAATATTACTCAACTTATGGTAGGGTATTTTTCAAGGTATTTTTAGTGCATAACTTAGGCATTGTAAGGCATTACTCGACTTGCACATTTATGTTATACAGCTTCTCCGTGTTTCTGGTCACGAATGCAATGCAGCTGCTTAATGCAGGCCTTGATACAAATTACAGCCGCATTATGGTCGATCAATCCGCGGCCGCTCGTAAATTGCCCGTAATTTGTAACTAGGGATTACTGCAACCTTTGTTATAATTTGATTATAGTCTCTACATTGCATGGCCTGTTTAAAGTTGGAGATTCGGGGTAATAAACACTTGAATCTGAGGTTTTTTATCCCTAGTCTTGCTCATGTTCGGGCATTCCTTGCCAGTGGCATGTGCTCGCATAGGCCGACCTACTAAAATATTTACCCCCTATCGAAAATTTGAGGCGTGTCATACGCGGCCAACCACTTGTTATTATTTGAACCGCCCCGAAACGCCTGAGTTGTGGTAAACAACTATAGTTTGGTGTTGATGGCTGACACGAAGGCCAACTAGAGACTTTTCTTGATGACATTTTCCTCATCCTTTTTGTCCAGTGCTTTTTTTCTGGCTGTAATTACGATGTTTAAGAAAATCAAACACCGTGATTATCATGCATATAAATTGTACGTAATATTGAAGCGGAAAGAAGACTTAGAAAAACCCAAGTATGCTTCTAATGGTTTCTGCCTCGGTCTTCATCGCCGCTACACAAATGTTGGTGTTTACTTGTATGTATACTTGCGCTACACAAATGTTGGTGTTTACTTGCAGAATCATACGGATTCTCTGTCCACACGGATTCTCTGTCCACACGGATTCTCTGTCCACACGGATTCTCTGTCCATACGAATTCTCGTCCATTCGGATTCTCTGTCCACAGGGGTTCTTTGTCCAGACGGATTCTCTGTCCCAAAAATATACGGTAACAGTCCTGCTACATTGTTAAATATAATAAACAACAAAAGACTTACGTATTCTCTGTCCGTACGTATTCTCTGTTCATGCGGATTCTTTCCGTACGGATTATCTGTTCACACGGATTCTTTGTCCAATACTTGCGGCAGTTCTCACCGATATTTAAACGAATAAATTAGTTAGTAGCAAGCTTCAACTCATTAGGTTAGTTAAAAAGCCTGCTAAACTCGCGCTTTTTTAACTAATCGATGCTTGAAATGTTTGAAGCTATTCTGAAAGAGGACTAAGTACTTGAAGTTATTAATTACATTAATTAATCCCCTTCACGGACCCCGCTTCATTATAGAATGTTGCCGTATTTCTTTGCAGCTTTAGGCATTAAGCTCCACAGGACAACCCACGAGGAAAATGACGACACAAATTTATGTACGAAATGTATGTATTTATGTATGTATGTTGATTCAACGAAACTCAGTTCAATCTGACGTTGATTCTACGGAATAACGTCTAATCCAACGTTGATTCAACGTCAGATGTCTGGTGGGAAGCAGTTACGTATGAGGTTTAAAGCTGCTGCTTGTTTGTTATGTACCATTAAATTAATCTTACATTAGCGCGCATTGCTCTTGCATTGTGCGCCCGGGGTGACGGAAGCACAGAAGAAGAATATATTTCTATAGCGAGTATCCGCGCACTCAGAAAAGTGATTGGGTCGGATTGTCCAAAAAGTGACACTTTTTTTACCCTCAGCATCGGCAGAAATCAGGCGTAGCGCTGATACGCATGCCCTGGTGTCGACTGGCAAAACAGTGTTAGGATGACCCACCCGTACGTGGCTAGAAACTACATCGTTATTTTGACGAAGTTTCACTCATATCTCTGAGTGTAGAGTTGATTATAAGCATTTGTATGAGCGTCGGATGACCTGTTGAGAGCGAAGTTTGTGTCGCTGCTTTGGTGCAGTAAGAGCTTTTCCTTATTTGTGTGTTACTTGTCATCTCCATTAAGAAAAGTAAATCATATATTGTCCAAATTGTGACGCACTTTATGTACGTAGCACTGATACGCGATTTTGCCGGGCTTAACCGGGTCCGGGTGACGCACGCAAGAGTAAAGAGTGCATCGTTATTTGAACGAAGTATCACTCATTTTTCTAAGTGGCGTGTGCATATTTGATGCGTTATTTTCTCCCTATGTTCGTCCCAGTTGATAATTTATGTTCCTTTCTAAGATTTTCTTGATGTTTTCAAAGCTTCGTTATTTATTTGTTCATAATTCGTTCCCACCTGACAAACGTTGCTGAAACTACTCTGAATTAATGTTGAATCAAGCAAACAATGTTTAATTCGATAGGTATTGATTTAACGTCAAATATCATCTGGGATTGAGCTCTTAAGAAACTTGTTTGTGATCGTCATGATGAGTAGCATTCACCTTTACAGGTTTTGACGGCCTTGATTTACACTCCTGATTATTTGTTTATAGTTCGTTTGCCTCTACAAAAACCTGTTTTGTGATTCAGGAATGGCCTTTATCTTGATGGTTCTTAGCAGCTTCGAAATTACACTCACATTTATTTGTTTATAATTCCTTTACCTATTGAGAAACCAATTTTGTGATCGTCTTGAAGAATTAAGTGGCTGGTCTCACGAGTAAAGAAAATTCCAGAGGCGTAAGATTCTTATCTCCGTCATGAGCGTCAGGCACAAAATAGAAAGACTTCATCTTAAAAGTTATGGCGTCCAAAGCCAGCTGTTTGGTGCATCATTTAACCCCTGTACTGCATTAGTACAATGCAGTATTATTGTACTAATGCTAATTTATATATTTAATTTTATATTCATATAATGTTAATTTATATGTACTAATGCTAATTTATAATAATACTAATTTCATAATAATATTATTGTACTAATGTAATTATTAATTATGAAAAAATGTTGTCTGACAAGTATTAATATTGCGTCATTCGCCTCTATACAATATTACATTATTCAACTCTTGTTGGATCTCATAGGTACCTGTCAACTCAGTAAGAATATTACGTTGCAAAATTATGTAGTCCGACAAGGGTTAATATTGCGTCTTTAATTTGCTGAAATGCACATAACTTTATTTATTATGGCATGATTTGATGCAATGCGCTTGCTATTATTAATGTGGCATCATTTACTGCAATAAACAATACATTATTTGTAGCAATACAAAATAAAATGTGTAACCCTTGTGAGAACAATTGTACAATTGTCCACATACTCTGTACGAATATAGCGTTGTATATTATGCAGTCTGACATCACTAGAGGTAGTGAAACTAGAGAAGTCCATTACTGATGCTCTGCCTTATAGTTCTGCCTAGACCCCGTGGAGGCGTGAGTACACTCGCAGAAATAAGTGAGCCTTTGTCCTAATGATACACTTTTTGCCTCTGTGTGGGTCAATCCTGTCTCAGTAGACTTGGTAAAAGTGCTAGTCAGTGTCAATGTCCGCTTTCTTCTCGTGCGGTGGGCAAAGAAAGTAGATCATTATTTGGAGTTTTTGCCGCATTAATTTTTCTGAGTGTATGTCGTAGATGTTGCCCACGACACGACGGCTCGGCCCGAGTTGATAATTGACGGAGGGGCTACAAAGTATGGAAGAAAGAAGAGGTTATAAGGAGTTCCTATGCAGTTTAATTGGCCTTAAAGATGGCGACGCCCCAGCCTCGACATCGTGCCCGGAATACGTGAACGCAGAAAAATGAGTGGGACTTTGTCCGAATAGCGATGCATTTTTTGTCATTGTGTGCGTCATATTAATCTTGTTTGGCCCGGAATACGTGAACGCAGAAAAATGAGTGGGACTCTGTCCGAATTGCGATGCATTTTTGTCCTTGTGTGGGTCTTCTCAACCTTGTTTGGCCCGTAACAAGGCGTATATAAGTACTATATGAAGAAAGCGTGTCACCGTTTGGACAATAGGACCCATCCATATCTCTGAGTTCAAGAGCTCGAGACGAGGTCTTATCAGCGCTTGACAGCGAACACGCATGCATTCCAGCACCTACTGCAGCTTGCATGTCTTCTTCCTAGTTTATAGTGAAAGATAAAATTATTGGAATTTATCTACTTAGTGCAGAGAATTGCTGCGGATTTACCTACTGGGGAACTTGAATGCATCCGCCGTGCGGGATGAATAGTCGCGTGCTAGTGAGAATCGTCGCCGTATTATATTCATCACTCAGTTCTTCTTTCTGTTAATATGTATATTTATTAGTGTACCTTCGCCGTATTATTCTTCACTCAGCACTTCTTTGTGTTCATGTTATGCCTTGTATGAAGGACTCGAATTTTGCGAGCTCTTGTGCTGTGAAAAAATGTGTCCTATCATACACTCAGAAAAATTAATGGGTCATTTGTTCCAAATAGTGACACACTTTCTGCGTGGAGTACTGCCTCTCAAATTTTCTGAGTGCATGGCTCCTAAACTGCTCGGGCATCTTGAAATCTATGTACGGAAATTTTCGTGATAATTCTTCCTGGTAATTCACTGCCCAAGATTTATATGAAGTTGAGGCTGGCAATACACAAGGGCTGCACTCAAAGAAATGATTGAGACTTTGTCCAAGTAGCGATGCAATTTATGCGCTTGTATGGGTCATCGTGACTCAGCTTGGCCCGGCTATAAGGAACGCATCTGTGTCACGCGTGCTCTCTGCCCGTGTTGTGGGTATAAAAGTGTTTCATACTTTTTGGACAGTGTGACCCATAGGTTTTTCTGAGTGATGGGAGGCTTTCAATAAGAGCTTAAATGCATGCCTGATCTATATGACACGCAGGTGCCCAGGTGGACGAGCGATGTTTATGACCCGCCTTTCTTTTGTGTGAACTCGGGGAGCTAAACTTAGATTATTCTCACTGCACCTGTGAGAAATTTACACATAATTGCGATAAATTTGCGCATATTTGTGATAAATTTACACATATTTGTGGTAAATGTGCACATATTTCTGATAAATTTGCACATATTTGTGATAAATTTGCACATATTTGTGAAAAATTTACACATATTTCTGATAACGAGTCTCTGACGGACTGTCCATTATGTGGCTTGAAGCACATTTTTAATGGTATGATTTAAGTCTTCCTCGGTACTTGATATTAATTTTAATTTGTATTCTTGATAAGTACATTCAATCGTAGAAGTATGTTCGATGAATTATTGTGTAGAGAGACTTGTTGGTAATGTGGATATATACGTAGAGAACGACATGCTTGTTAAGGCCCCTTGCTCCATGGCTGTTTCCATGTGATATTCGGTTTCTATTATGATTTAAATAGATTGTGACGCCGCTGGAACATTACTCAGAAATTAAAAAATTTTAAAGTAAAATATCATCGCGGTATACACTTCAGGAATTTCTAAATAAATCATTTCTGCTGGCTTTCGCTCAGCGTATTCTCGTATTCTCTTCGAGCTGTTGAGATTTCGTTTCAACACTCAGAAAGATAAACTCATATTATCCAAATAGTGATACACTTTCGGCCCGTATAGCCACTGATACGTTCTTACACCGGGCCAAGCTGGGTCAGGTTGGCTCACACGAGGGCGTAAAGTGCATCGCTTTTTGGTCAAAGTCTCACTCCTTTCTCCGGGTGAAAACGTGCATGAAATTCAGTTGATGAGTCGTGCGTGTTCGCCGGACTGTGCTTTGTGCTGGCACCTGAAGAGATGCAATTGTTCATTGTTTGGTGTGGCGTGGAAATTGTTTGGTGTTGCATGTTTTGCATGCGAGTGTTCGATCGGGACTTGCAGTGGACATGCACGTTAGTCGGATATAATGTGCAGGTCGTGGTCAAGCTGCGCATTTAAAACTTTACGCGATGTGCTACGAAACACTTTATTCTCATTTCCATACTCGCTAAGTTCGACGATGGTAGCAAGAGAGAATTCTTCGTCTTGTGTGGCGATGGTTGTTGCATTCACATTTAGGTTTCTTAGTTGTTTTCTAGAATCCGACATGAGCTTGTTGAATTTGTGGCCTTCTTAGTCGACATCTGTTGGCTTTAATTGCACTTGCTGCCTGGCCAGTCGCAACGTCAGATGCCTATAGTGGGAATTGTTGCTTATAACATTGTTGGTGCGTATTAAATTTTATTGTATATATTCAACTTGGACTCGCTTGTATATGAATCTAAATTCACGGCATAAAGACCTCTATTCATTTCGGTGTTCCTTTACTAAATCATTTTTTGATACATGGTCAGCCGTTAAATTGGTCGCTAAGCTTCCTAAATCCTCACTATATAGCAGGGATAAAGATTTCACCGGCATATTGGATCTCACAGTCTAGGGTTACGGTTCGTAAACATTCAGGGTGAAATCAAAATAAAATTCATGAGTCAGTACAATAGGAATTATTAACAAATAAGTTGCTAGAATAATTCGACAGGAGTAAACGCAGTAGTAGAGGAATCAAAATACGGTATGAACACGTTTCAATAGTGACTTGGCAAAGGTCAGTCCTGTTCAAAAAGGACCCATTAAACAAGGGCTTTGCTTTTCCTTATTCATAAATAATTATTTATATACAAATATAAGATATAACATAAATGACACAGAATCAAGTGGGTTTCGAGGCTCATCTATCTGGTGTGAGAGAACGTGATGAGTGTGACAAACCTAGCATAGAAATGAACATTGGGAATGAAGAAAAAGTCTATTCAAGAAAATGAGACGAATGCCAGTGCACGCAACATCATTGTTTTCCAGTATAAATTATCACGACACCACGTATGCGTACACTCACAAAAATGATTGATACTCTGCCCAAATAGTGATGAAGTTTTTGCGCTTTTGAAGGGCTCTAAGACCCAGTTTAGCCCTGCGAATAGGCGCATCAGGGCTACGCACACTCAATTTGCGTACCATGGGTAAAAAAATATAACTCAGTACTCACTGTAGTGAGTGACAGAGAGCGCATTTTCTCGTCGACGAAAACTTGAGGTCACGGACAGACGGACGGACAGACAGACGGACGGACGGACGGACATGGCGAGCACAATAGTGTATTTTTTCCATAAATGAGAAAATGCGCTAAAAATACGTCACCATTTGAACAATATAATCCATACATAGTTCTGATTACACACATGTAGGATTACGGCGGTGGCCTCGTAAAGTACCGACGACGCCAAATGTATGCAGTATTACTTTGGGCAATATAATACATGCATTTTTCTGATTGCACACATGGGTAGGATTGTAGCGCTGGCTTCGCAACGTATCGTCACGGTGCTACATATGCGTAGTATACTTTGGACAATATAATCCGTACATTTTCCTCATTGCACACGTGGGTAGGATTGTAGCGCTGGCCTCGCAACGTTCCATCACGGCGCTACATATGCATATAGCTCCTCATTGTATGTCAGTGTCGGCATGGGACAAGCTTATGCTCACTTGACAGCCACATCGGCCCGTAATGCTCTTCGTTTCCTCGTGCTCGTGTCACCCATTGTGTGCCAGCCGCACAGCTGTCCTTCCAGCTGCATCTTGCACGCCGAGAAATGAGTGAGACTTTGACCAAATAGCTATTTTTTTCCTTGTATGCGTCATCTTGACCTAGTTTGAAATGCTGAAAGGGCCTATTGGTGTCACGTGCTCTGAGTGTGCGGCTATTTTCTGTTAATTGTTTGCATGAACGATTAAATTGTGTAGAGAGTTTTCATTATTTTACCTACCGGATTTTTAAGTTCAGTAACAGCCAGTTTTCCGCGTGGAAAGTGGATGTAGCGATTGGAACGAGTGAATTTGACTCTAATGGATACGAGTGAGTATATCGAATCGAATGATGATGGATCAAATGATGGTAGATCGAATGATGATGGATCGAATGATGTTGGAAGAGATATTCTCTCTTCAGCTGGCTTACCTGATCTCAGCTGGGCATACATAAGTTCACACTTGGGTATGTTTTATGCCCTTCATCTGGGTATGCATCACACGGGTGCCCACTTGGCTATGTTTTGTGAAGCTGGATGTCACGTGTATGGTTCTGATTAAACTCTTATTCTCAGAATTTGATTACTTTGTCCATGAAGAATATCTAATATTTTATTCGTGATATCAAGTCATCAGTTGCTTCACGGAAACGAAGTCAAGTCGATTGGAGGCCGGTGGCGAAATTATTGCACATACTGGACAAGTAATGTTCTTTAATAGGAACTCTTGCCACATATGTTGCATCCGTCAACTATGCCCATGTATGACGATGTCCGCACTATAGGAAAGTGTCAGTATGTGCACTCTCAGAAAAATAAATGCGTCATATTGTTCAAATAGCGACACTTTCTTACACACACAGCACGAGCAAAAACTGATCAATCATTGATACTTTTGTCGAATCAAACTGGGTCAGGAAGATCCACAAAAGGACAAAATGTGCATTGCTATTTGGACAAAATCCCACTTATTTCTTCGAGCGTGCTTGATAGTTTGTATTATTGTGTAATTGTTGTTCCTGCTTTGAACATTAAACATATTTAACACGGAAGTAAATTTTGTATAAATTATATTTAAGAAACACATTAACACTGGGCATTTTCTCTTTCTTTTGTACTGTTCGTGTATGGCGTGAAGTGTTTACAAAAGCGTGAGATGAATGTAGATGTCTTGGCCATATATGAGGTCTGATGGAAGTCGTCATTCACGCATTCATGATTGTTCTCGAGGTGATAGAGTGCAGCTCAATGTGATATATGATTAAGGTTGACGGATGGGGGCCTTTTCCGGCCAATTTGACGATTTTGGTTCCCTTTCAAAAACGTTGGCCGCCAAAATGGATCTTGGCCTTTAATTTATTGCATTTTTCAATGCATAAAAAGTGCGAAAAATTAAATTTTTGCGCTTCAATTGCAGATTTACTAATACATGTTGCATTTATGCCGGTTTTGGCCTTTCTTGTTATCGGACCTGGCCGTTTCCTCTCACCAGAATGTGGCAACCCTAGATTAGAGATTTACTAATGCATGTTGCATTTATGCCGGCTTTCTTTTAAAGGGATTTGGTCGTTTCCTTATGCCAGAATATGGCAACCCTATTAAATATGATGCGCACTACACTCCAGCGTTCCGCGCTTCCGCCATCGCCATAACAAGTTGTGCGCGGTGAGTCATGCGCCGCCAGGTGGGGTGTGCACTGTGCACTTCTGGCGCCGGGGCTGAGATGTGGTGCATATTGCCGTGCACAGTGCACTCAAAGTAATGAATGGGACACAGTGCACTCAAAGTAATGAATGGTGCATATTGCCGTGCACACTGCACAGTGCACTCACAGAAATGAATAATGCATATTGCCGTGCACCGTGCACTTAGAGTAATGAATGGTTCATATTGCTGTGCGCAGTGCACTCAAAGTAATGAATGGTGCATTTTGCCGTGCACAGTTCACTCACAGAAATGAATGGTGCATATTACCGTGCACAGTGCACTCACAGAAATTAATGGTTCATTTTGCCGTGCACATTTCACTCACAGAAATAAATGGTGCATTTTGCCGTGCACAGTTCACTCACAGAAATATCACTCACAGAAATGAATGGTGCATATTGCCGTGCACAGTGCACTCACAGAAATTAATGGTTCATTTTGCCGTGCACATTTCACTCACAGAAATGAATGGTGCATATTGCCGTGCACAGTGCACTCACAGATATGAATGGTTCATATTATATTGTCCAACTAGTAACACACTTTCTACTCGTAACCCTGATACGCCTTATTTCATGCACGTAGCACTGACACACTTTTTTGCAGGGCGAAATTGCGCTCTGGATGAGCCACATAAGAGCAAAGAGGTGCATCACTATTTGTACACAATCTCACACTCATTTCTGTGAGTGTGCCGCGTGTTATGTGTTATATGTAGCGTGCAGTGTGGTACAATGCAGCGTTATATGATGCAGAGGCACTCAGTAACAACTCTAGTGCGCTAGGTATGTATTTACGTGAATAACATATGATGGAAATACAGGCTGTGTTTTTGTAAAAGCCATGCAGGCTGAGTACGTTCTGTGTGTAATGCAGGCTGAGCACGTTCTGTGTGTAATGCAGGCTGAGCACGTTCTGTGTGTAATGCAGGCTGAGCTCGTTCTGTGTGTGGTGCAGGTCATGCAGGCCATGCGTATGGTGCAGGGTCATGATACTTCCCACACGACGCTGTCCCCGCGTAGCCTGTTCGTGCTCGCTCATTAAGCTTCAATACGAGCACACGCGCCATGTTTCTTCACAAATTCTTGGAATTAAAACTTTTGCTTTATTCCTTCACGCGCAGCAATTGTTCTTAAACCTTCCTTGATTTGTCGCTAAACTTCCGTGTAGGCGTCAACTACATCGCGTGAATATTTTTTTTTAGTTTTTGACTATTAGACATTGAGTGATCACACTACGCATCACTCAAAGAAATGAGTGAGACTCGGTCTGTATGGCGATACCCTTTTTGCATTGTGTGGGTCATCCTGACCCAGTTAGGCCCGGCATAAGGGCGTATCAGAGCTACATCCGCTTTCTGCTCGTGCTGTGTGCAAGAAAGAGTGCCATTAGTTGGACAATATGAATTTTTAATCCGAAATTCAAACGTCTCAGCTCGGCTGCATTATTCTACATTAAATGTCATGTTTAATTTGGTTCCTTCTCTGAAGTTTTATTTATTTATTTATTTTAATTTTAGGCAACGAAAAAATTGGCCATTTTGTTGTCGGTTCATCACGGTATTAATGTTTGAGATTGAAATAAACAAGCGGTGTTGAATTTTCCAATGTTGATTAATGAATTGTAAAAGAGGCTTATTTCTATCAAGTTTATCAGGCATGACGCTGGTGGCAGGAAATATAGCCACGTGTGTTAGGATTCAAACAAAAAATGAGGCTTATTTTAATTGAATTCACATACCGAACCGTGGGTGGGTGGTTTATGAGAAGTATAATCCACCCTGTCAGTTGATGTCCCATTCAAGTTATTGTTCTCGTCCTTATTGTAGGACGCTTGCTTTAGCCCATTAATTTTCGTGTGTGTCAACGGAAGGTTCTGAATTATCGCTCTCGCCTCCACTCAAAGAAATGAGGTAGTCTTTCACCGTTTAGCGATTCACTTTTTGCCGTTATGGCGGGTCATCCTAACCCAGATTGGCTCGGTTCAAGGACGTATCAGTGATACGTGCAAAAAGTGTGTCACTATTGGGACAATTTGACCAATATATTTTTCTGAATGCCCATTGTCATGTCATGATGCGTTTCTCTGACTAAATACAACTGCGCGAACTCTTAACCATATAATATTCCTTGTCATAAATAGTGGTTGATTATTCAATTATATTCTTATGCTAAAAGGAAAAAAACTATGTGTAAAATATCTTCATTTTGTTTAATATAAGTTACATTTAAACGCGCCATAGAGACCGCTTAACTATTACACTCCTAGTTGAAAAATTAGTTATTACTAATTAGTTAAAAACTACTTTAAAATTTCTTACCCGAAAAGGGTTTTAATAATGGTTACAGTTATACGCTCAATATGCATGACCACGACACTATATACGCCTGCAGCTTGCGTCTGTGTTCACTCGGATAATCAAGAGAGATTTGTCCAGACAGCGATGTACTTTTGTTCTTGTGTATGTCATTTGGACTTATGTAGTTTAGCCCGGCAAAAGAGCGTGTCAGTGCTGCATGCATGAAGTGTGTCACTGTTTGGACACCATGACCCGTGTCTTTCTCCGAGAGTTGCGTGATTAATGTGCGCGCTGTCCATTTGTCGCGCTTGCGCTGCTCATTTTCTTCAATCGCATGTATTTTGAATAAGTTTTTTTGCTATTCTATACCTGTAATCATAAGAGTGATTTAAAATTTAAAAATTCTGCCTCATTTCTTTCAGGAGATATGTTTAAAGTTCGAAAATTTGGCGTGAAATATTTTCTGGGAATTAAAATCAAATTCAGATTCGATGAACTCAACCTAAATTATTTGGGTGAATTTATCATTATTTATTCATTTATTTAGATCATTGGTTTCCGGTTTTTGCGGTAAAGATTGACGACCACATGGGTATGGGTAACGGTGCCGTAAAATTGTAAATGAAATGAATTAGATAATCTAATGAAGCCATTAGATTATTATTAATTAATGGAGCCATTAGATCATGTAATCTTCAGTACAGGTAGTAAATTGATAGAATGATTGTTAAAAGTCAATAGTTCGTGACGTCCTCAAGATAATCAACTTTCCAGAAGCTGTGCATTCATAGAACCTGACAGAAGCCGTGCATTCATAGAAATTAATGGGTCATATTGTCCGAATAGTGACACTTTCTGCGCCTAGCACTTTTAAACCATTTTGCCGGAGCCAAACTGGCTCAGTATAAACAAGGAAAAAAATGTCATCGCTATTTGGTTGCCAGGCCTAAATTGGTCGGGAAAGGTGCATTGCTATTGAGACAAAGTCTCGCTCTTTTTCTGAGTGTATGTGTAAACACCCGATGTTTGAACCGATCGCGTACACAGGATCATTTTTAAAGCTGAAGGAGATATGCGCCGCGGCGCTGCTGCTTCGTATGCAACCAAATCAGCCGTCCAGCTTTATGCCACGCATTTTTACCGAATTATTAATTTGCATGCATGCTTTCATCCTGCAGAATTATCCTAGAGAACAGAAGCCTAGACTAGACGCCAGTGTTCTCGTCTAGATAAGGAGAAACCTGTGGTAGACGCTCTGGATGCTGCGTGAAATGCTGCATGTTTCGTGGTGTTGCATGATGGCGGGACGTTGCTGGTGTGGAACACTTCGTGTTGCGTATGAACACTTTGTGTTGCGTATGAACACTTTGTGTTGCGTATGAACACTTTGTGTTGCGTATGAACACTTTGTGTTGCGTTTGAACACTTTGTGTCGCGTATGAACACTTCCTGTTGCGTATAAATTCTTCGTGTTGCGTATGAACACTTCGTGTTGCGTATGAACACTTTGTGTTGCGTATGAACACTTTGTGTTGCGTTTGAACACAATTGTGTCGCGTATGAACACTTCCTGTTGCGTATAAATATCTTCGTGTTGCGTATGAACACTTCGTGTTGCGTATGAACACTTCGTGTTGCGTATGAACACTTTGTGTTGCGTATGAACACTTTGTGTTGCGTGTGAACCCTTCGTGTTGCGTATGAGCACTTTGTGTTGCGTATGAACACTTTGCGATGCGTATGAACACTTTGTGTTGCGTATGAACACTTCGTGTTGCGTATAAACACTTTGTGCTTCTTATGAACACTTCGTGTTGCGTATGAACACCTCGTGTTGCGTATGACCACTTCGTGTTGCGTATGAACACTTCGTGTTGCGTATGAACACTTCGTGTTGCGTATGAGCACTTCGTGTCGCGTATGAACGCCTCTCGTTGCATATGTATGCTTTCTTTTGCGTATAAATATTTTGTGTTGCGTATAAACGCTTTGTGTTTGCGTATAAAGGCTTCGTGTTGCGTATGGTTAGCTTCGTGTTGCGTACAGTCAGATGGCTCGTCTGTACAGCAAGAGCTTCTCTTTGTGAGTCTCGCCGCCATGCATATTGGAGTGAACGCATCGCGACTGCTCTCGTCCTGAATATGTTTACACGAAATATTCACACGGTAAATATTAATACCACTGAGTGCCTTGAAGGTCTTAGAATCTTTTTGCTTCCAAAAGCGTGTCTCTTGCCAGCCAATCCTTCCGCCGTCTAGCATTCTCGTCCACATTTTCTTGAGTGTCAAAGTACACAGTCCGTATCAAAGAACATCTTCAGTATCATTACTATCTCGAATTTTTTCGTACGCTGTGATGCTATGACTATTATGTCAAAATAAATTATGATTTTTCGGTAACATAACTTGGAAGAAAATTCTCGCAAATTCTTGGGTATATGATCAAATTATTAAAATTACACTTTGCGATATGTAAATGCATTCTTATTGTAAATAATAGCGATCTTGGTGTCGTTAAAATAGGTAAAATATATCAAAACGTTCTTTAGTTCAAACTGATGCAACTTGGTTCCTTTCTATCTCAGAAATTTGAAAGACACGAAATTTGAAATGACATTGCACGAATTCTGACACCTGTCAGCCAAATAGTGTTAATATATTGCATATGCATGTTGATAAAATGCATATTATGTGCTGTTAAGTCACATTTACGAAAGTTGCAGTTTAAACCAAAACCTTACTTTTGTGATCTGTAAGAAATAATTGAGAATGAAGTCCATTAATGACCTTGCGCTTGAACTCCGTAAAATTTTAATTTAGTTTAAACCGTAATATAAACTTTGAAATATTTTCTTGATGCCATGAAATTTGTAATCTATATGTGGATTATGAATTGTCGGCGTTCTAAAACAATTCACTATAGAATTATTCAAACAATTGAGACAGAATATCGTGGCATGTTTCTAGATTTGTGTATCTGTTGCTCGCATATCTTGGAAACAAATTCAAAATTGACTAAAAAATGGGACTTGTGAAACTAATATTAGAACGCAGGTTTTGCCCTTGACTAAATATGCTCGTAGCTGGAAAGAGAAAACCCAACGACCATGAAGTGTTAGGTGTTGTCAATTTATGACCGGCCGATAATTAGACTAAGCCATTGATGAGGTGATTGAACACTCTGAAAATTAATGTGACTTATAGTCCAAATAAGGACACATTTTCTTGCCCACAGCTTGAGGAGAGAGCGAACGTGGCACTGATACGCCCTTTGACCGGGCCAAACTGGCTGTGTGTGACAAACGCGAGAGCAAAAAGTGCATCGCTTTTTAAGTTACCTAATCCACTTTGATAAATGGATTTATAATTGATCGTTTTGTTTACGCTGCTTCAATTCGAGATGTTTTAAAACCATTTCTGTTCTATATATTATATTATGTATAATATTATATAAAACCATATTAAAGAAACTGAATTTTTATCCTCAGAATTATAGAGATTCTAGGGGTAAACTTCCAACCTTTCAGTTATAAATATTTATCACAGAAATTTTTTACCTATTGATATCGCCGTCCCTTATTAATGCAAAAGTAGCAACTGTGAGCACCATAATCAGTTGAAAATGATTACTGCTGCTTATACACAGTTTAAAAAAAATGAGATGTTTGAGCGAGAATGAAAATAATCTCTGATTGACTATTCAGAAGTTTCCGAATGATCATTTCCTTAATGTGAATCGCGTTCGTTAACTGAGAGTTAATAGGGAAGTGTCCACTATTGTGGTCGATCCTCTTTTACCTTTTACTGGTCATAGTCAAATCAGCCCTTGTCGCCCGTCAGCCATTTATCAGCCATGCAAAAGTCGCTTTCTTCTCATCATTTGCAACAAGGAAGTGTCCCTAAGTTTGCTATTGGTTTAGGTGGCAGCCACTGATGACGCTCTTCATCTTACATGACACCAGAGTGTTGCACTCAGAAACGTGAATGGGTCGCCATTTTGTCCGAATAATGACACACTCTCACACCCGCTCTACATGAACGGTCCTTATTATCCAAGGAGTGACACACTTTCGCACCAACAACATGAGCAGAGAGCGGACGTATCACCGATGTGCCCTTTTATCGTGCCAAACTGGGTCGGAATGAGTGACAATTGCGATAAGTGCACCGCAATTTGGACAATGAGCCACTCATTTCTGTGAGTGTCGCTAGTCACCTGGACAAGAGGCTATAGCCAATTGATGGCACACGTCACACCGCTGCATTGTGTTCTCGAGATAAAGCACTCAGTTCTTCAGAGATGCCACATTAAAGATCATTTACCTTGACACTGAACTATCCTGCTGCCCACTGGCCTGCGCTTGTCCAGGCTTGTGATGTCATGCACTTATAACTCTCGACCGCCTGATAGTTAACAGCTGTTGTAATGATTGGCGATAATTCGTTAACCCATGATACGCTGTTCGAAAAAAACGTAAAAAATATAACTCAGTACTCACTGCAGTGAGTGACAGAGAGCGCATTTTCTCGTCGACGAAAACGTGTAGTTGCGGACAGACGGACGGACGGATGGACGAACCAGAGCGAGCACAATAGTGCATTTTTCCATATATGAGAAAATTCGCTAAAAATGGTCTTATCTACGTTCTAATGACCGGCCCCCCTGTGAAAATGATTAGTTTTGCTGTTCTTTTTTTAGATATTGTACGGGTTTCCAGTGTTGAATTGGAATAAAAACGGCCCATGGTGTTTCTTTTGATTGCCGGCGGCCACTGGAACGCTGGTAATACCGTTCGAAACGGTGATTTTTCGAATAGTGTAGTTCACAACTAAGCGATGGAAACAACCCAAAGTAAACGAAAACGCGGGCGATGAACGCTCTGGTTCAGGAGCACTGAAAATGTTTTCATTAAAGCCAAATGAAATATTTATTATGTCAATCGGTCATTTTTCTCTGACTTATTGTTGTTATTTGATTTCGCCTGCACTGTACTTAGTTGCACTAGAAAACGTGGGTTTCTATTCCAACTTTTATCACTCGCAGGCGGAAGTTGATTTTGAGTCTTGAATGATCGCCATGCGCCTGTGACAATTTCTGCCTAAATTTCTATGTTTATTACTTATTAACTACATGATCTCAGGGCTGCAAACTTTATACACGCCAATAATTGACATATTGTCCAAATATTTATTTTTTACCTACAACACGAGCAGAGAGCGAACGTAACTCTGATAATCCTTCTTGCCGGGCCAGACTGGCTCAGGAAGACCCACACAAGAGCAAGAAATGCATCGCCATTTGGTCCTAGTCTCATTTCTCTGAGTGTACAGTTTACTTGTTATTGTTCTTTGTGCGTCAGCTTGCCCTTATGCCATTTTTTTGGAGTGATGTCATTACTGTGACGATGCAGCGTGACTTACAATGCTGTTCCGCACACGACGTCGTGCTGCTTCCTTTCCCGGTGTAGCTTTTTACTCATTGCGCCATGATGACTCATACACTATATTTATTATCATGCATAACCATATGGCACTCTATATTTATAATCATACATAACCATATGGCACTCCATATTTATAATCATACATAATCATATGCCATGGCACTCTATATTTATCATCTTACATAACCATATGGCACGGATTGAATTCTAAATAATCATATATGCAATATCCTCAGTTTTAGTTTTATGGGTCGTTTCTCAGGAATTGTTGTTGAGAAGACATTTCATCACTACAATATTGAGTTCAGAGGCAGGGGCTCCGTTAATTACTAATTAAATTATTAAGTTAATTACTATTACATATTAAAGACTTGAATAGGATTATACTGTATTCCTCATGGCTGCTTGACGTTCGTATCTTCCCAATTTGACTTCCGATGCCCAATAACGTAAAAAATAGGAAAATAAGATAAAATGTGGTATTGCAAATTTCAAAATGACGTTCACTCTTTCGTCGGGCTCTAATCATCCTTAAATATCACAAGCTAGTTAAATAATATATTTTATTACTTTCATAGGTGCAAACATATGGCGCATCATCATGGCGCATTTCATAGGTGCAAACATATGGCGCATCATCATGTCATGCGTTAATGTAAAAATTAAATGGAGCATATTGTTCTGTAAGTGAAGGACTTCCCGCACGCAGCACTGATACATACGCTTTATTCCCTCTCCATACTGAGTCAGGATATATCCACGAAAGGATAGACAGCTCATCGCTGTTTGAACTTACGTCTCTTCAATTTTTCTGAGTGCTCGACATAAAATTACGAGTGTTGTCTCTCGTTATCGCTGTTTTCTTTCATTACAATAAAAAGGAGATGAAAAAACGATGTTTAAAAATTACGCTTACCTTCTAATAAGATTCCAATCCTCTTCAATTTATCTGACGGCGTTGAATTAATTTAGTTTCTTTATTCTAATTATTATTACGAAATTAATGAGTTTCATCTTGCAAGTTTCGCAGGATCAGCATTATGCTATGCGCGCATATGCACCACTTGAAGGAGAGAAAGGGTAGGATGTATGCGGTTATATATAGGTCGTGGAAAGGTCGTCAGGATGTATGCGGTTTTGTTTCATTACAGCTTATACTTCTCTGTGCAGATTTTAATATTCAGAGTGCTTACTGTGTTTAGTGTGGAAGAAACTGGTTTTTGTACGCTGGGTTGCATTGTAAGAAACTTGAAATTGCGCTGTAATTTTATAATTGTAATTACTTTGTTGTGTTAAAAGAGAGAGAAACAAACCGGACGTCGGAAATTTACCGGATTTATAGTTTACCAGACGTCGGAAATTTTTTGTGAAATTGATTATTGCTATACTTGATCAATTGATTGAATATAAAAGCAAGGATTATTATTCGCAGAAAAAGTTGATTTATAGTGATTATTGCCAGGAAAAAGGCTCTCTAACTCTGCTCTGGAAATCTCTATTTATATTGCCCAAGGTCTTAGCAAAGAAACAAAACATATTTCTGATTGAGTCGTCTTGAGATACAATACCAAGTAGCTGCATTCAAACCTCGTGATAATACTGCTCTGTAATTACGATCAAAATTCGCGATGTGAAATTTCTTGAGTTCTACTTCTGCACCTCATCGCGCTCGATGCTTATCAGCACATCATTGCAATGCTGGAGGTGATGGACCAACGCCGAAACGGCAGCGGTGGTGGTGGAGGTGGTGGTAGAACCACCCCTACCAACACCGGTAGTGATGGGGGTTTGTCCCGTTTCGGGGGAAGCCATCGATCATCGTGCCTAACCAACCGCTACAGCTCCCCAAACATCCACGCACTCATCCACAACCATCATCCTAACTGCTCTGGGGGCAGTGGTAGTGCCGGCGCTAGTCCCGTGGCCAGTAGGGAGAGCAGTCCTCTGCTTCTCAAGCGGGCCATCGGGCTGTCCATGCTGCAGGTCGCTGGAAACTGTTCTTCAGGACAATGTTCGCCGGTGTCACAGCATGAGAAACTGCACAGCACACTCAAGCGATCCAACTCTCTTAAGAGGATTCTCAGGATGCCGCTCTTCGGAGGTCCAGGTACGTCATTTTATTAAGTAACATTCCACTCAAGAGAAGGTAGTACGTGATTTTAGTAACATTTCATCACGTACCGGTACTATCATAAATTCAGTAATATTCCTTAAAGTTAAGGTACTCTGTAATCCTGATTATAAGGAAGGTATGGTGCAGTGATCAGGTTTCGGATATTCAGGGTGCCGGTTTTCAGTGGTAAAGGTATCTTTAATGCACCAATCCTGTTTATAGGGAAGGTACACTCAGAAAAATTACATTACTGGTTGGGAGACCCAGCCTGCTGCTCGTCAGTGGTCCAGGTACGTAGATACATAAATCGTGATAACAGGTCAATTCCACTGCATTGTTCTATTTTTGGCGGCTTTATACCAATTGTTCTACTATTGTTCATCTCTTCAAGACTATAAACGACCCTAAATATATTACCTGCAATTGGCTTCATTTTGTGTTCTACTTACGAAACTATGAGTTTATTTGTTCATCTAACTATTTTTTGGATAGCTAGAAACGCCTGTGAAAACAAGAGACTAATTAAAAGAGCTTCTAATGTCATTCCAAAGAATTTCGGCGCATGTTTGTATAATTACAGCTATCCAGATCCTTGAATTATTTTCGCGTTCGAGTACTATAATTGAGCACGACTCAGCGAAGTGAATCCTCGTATTCATTAAACAAAAATTCATTGTTGCTTGAGCATAAAAATTGAACTATTGTTACGAGAAAGGTTAATAAAAGACAGTAACTTGGGCGCTGTCTAGGTAATAATTTTTTCCTGCATAATCTTTGGTGCGGGCGAGACAAACTTCGCCATATAAATTCCTGGTCGGAATTTGAGGCAGTTTCTCGTAAAGTATTTTAATTTACGTCGGAACAAACAAGGTCAAGGCCCCGACTGCTGCAGTTCTCAGCTCTCATTTGTGTACGATACAAACGTATTCGTATATCATACAATTTTGGTGCGATAACGTCGGTTCGGCGTTTGAATATAGTTCAAAATTCAATGTACCAAGATCGACGTTGCTTCAACGCTGATATAATGTCTTTTCGAGTGATGGTCGTATTTCGACGTTGATTTAACATTCAATTTAGGTTGAGCAACGTTACAGCATTAAACCAACGTTGATTCAAGGTCAGATGCCTGTTGGGTAGCTTCTCTTCTAGAAGTCTTTCGTCTTACGCTATGCTGCAGCGTCAGCAGAGCGTATATTCTGCTGAGTTTGCTTAAATGAATTGCGCTGCTACAATGAAATATGTGATGCATTTATTTCACAAGCACCTGCTTTGTTGTAATAACGGGAATTTTGCTGCTGCGATGTTTACTGTATTGTGTTGCTTCTATCGCAGCTTGCGTCGTTAACTGTTTGGCCAGATTTAAATGTACCACTACTGTACGTGTTCTTGCAATACAGCGGCATGCATTGTATTGGGCTAGTCTGAATTGATATTACTTTTTCGACACACAAGATTGGGTTCGTTTCAACGCTCCGAAATACACTAGAGAGGTAATAACAAATCACTTCTGTGATGTGTTATTACAAAAATCTCATCTACTTCAAATCCATATTATGCTGTTTACCTTGAGATTAACATCGCTGTCTTTACTGAATGTTTTTCTGTATGATTTCCTTTGGAAGCAAGTCTAAAGGCCATTTATTAAAGGATCACAAAAATGATTAATTTTACAGTGAATTGTGTGTTTCTAGGGATTGAACTTTTCTTTTTTCGTTCAAGGCTCACGAACTAAATTAAATTTATTAGTCAAATTTTTTTCTTAAGTAAGTTTTCTTCTGTTTCTTTGAAGCCCACATGAGTAATTTGTGTTGAAATATAACTTTCAATTTTTGTTAAAAATAAATTTCGTTGAATGAGTTTCTTAATCGCATGAGCCCTTGAACGCTACAAAAATATCATAAATTTTACTCTGAATAGTACAGCGGCGTAGTTGTCGTACACTCAGAGAAATGAATGAAACCTTCAAACAACCATGCATTTTTGCTCTTATGTGGGTCATCCTGACCCAGTTTAGTCCTTAAAAAAGCTTATCAGTGGTACGTTTTGTGGTTTAAAAAAATTATCAGTGGTAGCGCTTTGCTCTCATGCTGGGGTGAGGAAAGCGTGTCACTATTCTGGCAACAAAACCCATTAATTTTTGTGAGTGTAGCCATCGTGCCCATGCAGGGTGCCAGCTGCTGTACAGACGCCAGCTCAGAAGTGCGCTCTACGCACAATATTTTCTATGATGTTATCTTATGAACGTAATATTTTCTATGATGTTATCTTATGAACGTGGGCGTTAATACAAAGATTAAGCTGTTCTTCAGTCACGTGCGAGTAATGCACATTATATTGTTTATATATATATTTCAAAATAGCTCTGTTTTAAAGGCTACAAATTATTAAATTCGTAAATTCGGACAACATGTTCTTTGTGAGTTCTGCATCTGTTATAAAAATTTTCCAACCTAATATTTTTAGAAGCTTTTATACACAATATTGTATGGTATTATTACTCAATACGAGATAGATGGACATAATTGCGAGTAAAATGTGGTATGTGCTGTCAATCATCTGCCGTGTGATCAATCATCTATATGAGTGGTAAATTATCCTAGTAGTAAGTGAGGAATGGTAGGAGATGTTGGTAAGCAAGACGATTAGTAGAAGATTAGCAGCAGTCCATGAACTGTGCACAGTAAGCAGGATGAGAGGCAGTAGATTAGCAGCAGTAGATGAGCAATGGCGAGGTAGAATAACGGTCGATGAGAGGTAGAGCAGCAGTAGATGCGCGTTAGAGCAGCAGTAGATGCACGGTAGAGCTGCAGTAGATGCGTGGTAGAGCAGCAGTAGATGCACGGTAGAGCAGCAGTAAATGCATGGTAGAGCAGCAGTAGATGCGTGGTAGAGCAGCAGTAGATGCGCGGTAGAGCAGCAGTAGATGCGCGGTAGAGCAGCAGTAGATGCATGGTAGAGCAGCAGTAGATGAGGCAAGATAAGTAGCGAGGGTGACGCTTCCTGTGTTAAGCACGCGCGCTCAGACGCGCTGTTTATAGGACGAGGGATTGTCAGCTGCGTCCTCTCTATCCTTTCTGCCCTCTCTGTCCTCTTTATCCTCTCTGTCCTCTCTGCTTTCCCTATCCTCTTTATCCTCTCTGTCGTCTCTGCCCTCTCTATCCTCTCTGCCCTCTCTGTCCTCGTGCTTTATTCCAGTTTGTATTTTCCTTCTGTATAATATCACATTTACTTGAGTTAGTACTAGCCTCTTTACTGCTCTTTTTACTCGAGTTTGCAGCTGCCCTTTTTAATGTTCTCTTCTCCCAACTGTATATTTGGTACTGTCCCTCTCAACCGTCTCCTTGACTCGACTCATAGCTTCGTCCCTCTTTACTCGAGTTACTGCTTGTCTTTTTGACTTTATTTTCTTCATATTTCTTCACAGTTGACTTTTTCAATGCATCATGTTCATTCTTGGGTCACGTTTGCCACTGATGCTCTTTTTGAGGTTGTCCATCAACTCATTAGTGACGAATTCACCGGCGAAGGCAGATCATAGAAGTTAATTATTACTCAGCAAGAGTATGGTTCGTCATGCAAGATGTATGAGCTAATACTAACCAGTATTGGCTCATATTTATGCAAACCCTTTCACTTTAGCCTTCGGCTTGGGCGGTGCATGCATGATTGCACATCTAATCAGAAGTTGTGATATTGAAGTTGCTCGTACGTTCTTCGGAGGCCGAGTTCTTCTAATGGAATTAGCTGTTATCTGAAGTCTTGAGAGAGCGACTCTCTAGATCGTACACTAACTCAGAGATATGAGCGAGATTTTGTCCAAATAGCGATGCAATTTTTGACTTTTGTGCTTCACCCTGACCCAAGTTGCTCCTGGGAAAAGGGCATGTTACTGCTATGTGCTTAAAGTGTTACACAATTAGGACAAAATAACCCACTCATTTTTCTGGATCAATGGGAGAAAAAAAACACGTCAACCATTTTCCCGTGTGCCCTTTACCTAGCGCGGGGCTCTGCACTCAGAAAAATGAACGAATCATCGTTCAAATTATGATGCACTTTCTATTCCACTGCACGAACAGCGAACGGCCGTAGCACTGCTAGGCTTTTTTGCCGGGCCAAACTTTGCGAGGATGACTCACACTATTGTAAAATGTGTATCGCTATTTGGACACCTCCCCAGTCATTTCTTCAAGTGTGAATAGCGTGTGCGACCTCTGACAACGTCTCTTTCTCTCTGGATTAGTTTGGCGTCGTGTGGGCAGAACGACCTCCATGGTATCTCTATTGATTAATCCGCATGTGTAATATGAATTGGATACAGAGTTTTTCAACGTGATTGGCAGTAAGTCAATAGTGTGGAAATTAATTTTATATCCAGAAGATATATATCTGCTTTGCAATTTACTGATATAGTTTGTGGTGCTCTAGTTGTGAAATGAAATCGGAAATCGTTCGATGCGAAAGGTACGTCAAATGTTACCCAATGATAGTTGATAATTTCAACCACTCAACTAATGTGAAACGTAGTTTATGTTTAGCAGAGATGCTCTGCAAATTTCTGAAACCTTTTATTTTGAATAACAGCTAGAATTATATTTAAATTTAATTATTATTTCAAATGCTATTCTTTTCATCCATTTGCTTGCAAGAACAAAACCATGAAATGTTATCCTAGACCTAGACTGTACATTCTCCGATTCTATGCCTGCTAATCATCGCGTACAGTGAACATATTCCTCTATGTTACGTACAGTTAACAGAACATTTATATTGCGTACAGTCAACATATTCCTCCATTTATGGACCATTTATATTGACTAAGTGAATATATTCGTCTATGTTGCGTAAAGTTAACGGACCATTTATATTGCCTACATTGAACATATTCCTCTATGTTACGTACAGTTAACGGACTATTTATACTGCGTATCGTCAACTTATTCCTCTATATGCTACGTACAGTTAACGTACCATTTATATTGCCTACAGCGAACGTATTCTTCTATTTTACGTACAGTTAACGGACCATTTATATTGCGTAAAGTCAACATAGTCCTCTAAATTACCTACAGTTAACATAACATATATATTGCGTACAGTAAACATATTTCTCTATGTTACGTACAGTGAACAGAACATTTATATTGCGTACAGTCAACATATTCCTCTATGTTACCTACAGTCAACATATTCCTCTATGTTACGTACAGTTAACAGAACATTTATATTGCGTACAGTCAACATATTCCTCTGTTTCGTACAGTTAACAGACCATATATATTGCGTACAGTCAACATATTCCTCTATGTTACGTACAGTTAACGGACCATTTATATTGCGCACAGTCAACATATTCCTCTATGTTACGTACAGTTAACGGACCATTTATACTGCGTACAGTCAACATATTCCTCTATGTTACGTACAGTTAACAGAACATTTATATTCGCTCCAGTTACGCAGGGCGAAGCCAACCGCTCCAAGATCACAATCTCAGACCTGCCCACTTAAACACACTGTAAAATTAAGCTTTAGTTGCAAGGCGTCGCTAATCCGATTATTTTGCCGCAATTTTATGATAGTGAGAATTCTTTGTCTGCCTGCCTTTAATGTCGGCGTGTCCAACTGTAGAACATGAAGTATGGGTGCCTTGAGTCCTGAGTTCATTAAGAAGGTGAAAACGATTCGGTTAGTCGAACGAAAAACTTACACGAATATTTTTGTTTCGTTCACCAGCGACGTTAACGGGAACTGATATTGAAGAAGCTGTTTTCTTGGTTCGTTTATAAGAATTATTTTAGTTGGCGCGGGAGAATGTCTTCTGTTCTTAATATTCAATTTGCATGGTCTTGGTCTGGTTTTCTAATTAATATCTATCGTAATGTTGATGCTTCATCTCACAATGACATAAAATCTCTTGAAATAACTTTAGCTAAATTCATGAACAGGACATTATAGTTGCAACCAATATTATCGTCAGGTGTTTTTACGTAGTCAAAGCCTGATGCTCTCTGATGTGTATAAAATGTTTTCCTCTTTATTTTTATTTTTTATCTCTATATTTTTTATTTTATCTTTTCTTCTTAGACGCTATAGATATAGACGCTCTTGCAGCACAAAGTCATTCTGAAAAATTGACGGGTCTTATTGTCCAAATAGTGACAAACTGTCTTACCCGAGAGCATCACTATCTGGACAGTCTCACTCATTTCTCGGAGTGCAGAGTTAAACTCGCCACGTGTGTCAGTTCTTGTCAGTATCATAAACACTTTTTTCTTTTTGTTTACAAACATTTTGTTTTGGGGTCTTGTCTTAAATTACTCTTACTGTGAATAATAAAACAAATAAAATAACTTTCCATTATCAACAAAATCATTTTACCTCTTGCAAATTATTGTGTCGTTGCGGGTAATTAATACTTAACCAAGAGCCATGTTCTCTTGAGTATTATGGCTTCGAACAAATTGATGGTTAGTTTTTAATTGGTTAAAGATACAGAGATGTCGATGCCTGGCTCCTACATGAGAAAGTCCTACAGTCCTCTGGTTCCATGCAGAGAAATGAGTGAGGCTGTCCAAATAGCGATGTACATTCAGCCTTTTTGCGGGTCATCTTAACCTAGCTGGGCTCGAAAAAAGGCGTATTAGTGCTACGCAGAGAAAGTGTGTCCGTATTTGTACAATGTAACCCATGCGTTTCTTGAATGATGCATGTTTTGGCACACCTGGCCGCTGCTGTCCCTTACTTTTCCACTCGTCGTAGTTTCCAGATTCTTGTTGTGTGAGGTGTAAAATAACCCTCAGAAAAATGAATGGGTCATGTTGTCCGAGTACGGACATTTCCTACACGTAGCAACGAAACGCCATTTTGCTGGGCCTCAGTGAATGTTTGATAGATCATGCATGGCTGAGAATTTATCCCTCAGTTGATTTATATTTATTTATAGCTGCAGAAGAATTTATCTCCAGAGGTCAACGACCTTGAAACAACGTCGTTTACGAATAGATATATTTGAAGCAACGTTGATTACGAGGTAATTTCGTTGAAGCAACGTTGATTATGCGTTGATTTTGTTAAAGCAACGTTGACGACGATTTGATATAATTGAAACAACGTTTAATCAACGTATTTTCAACGTTAGATGTCTGATAGAATATTGTGAGTGCTGTCATGGCCCGCTGAAGTCTCTACGCCTACGAAAGCTTGTCTCGGATCATCACTCAGTGAAATGAATTGATCATTTTGTCCTAATGGTGATACACTTTCCACTTGTTGCACTGGTACGGAGTCAAACTGGGTCAGGATTTTGCACACAAGGGCATAAAGTGTTTTTCTTGGTTTTTCTTGACAATGAAAGTTTTGTGAAGTGTGAACAAATTTTTGACAATGAGTCACTAATTTCTCTGTGTGTATAGATATTTAAAATGCCTGCGTGCTGGAGGCTTGACAGCTCCTCGTGACCCTGGCTAGGCATGCAACAGGTGTACGGCCGCCGCCTTATGTCTACCTCTGTCTCGGGGTGCACTCAGAGAAATATATGGGTCATGTGGTGCAACCGCTGATGTCTGTGTCTCAGATGCACTCAAAGAAATATATGGGTTATGTGGTGCAACCGCTGGTGTCTGTCTCATGATGCACTCACAGAAATATATGGGTTATGTGGTCCAACCGCTGGTGTCTGTGTCTCGTGATGCACTCAAAGAAATATATGGGTTATGTGGTCCAGCTGCTGGTGTCTGTGTCTCGGGGTGCACTCAAAGAAATATATGGGTTATGTGGTCCAGCCGCTGGTGTCTTTCTCGTGCTGCACCTGTCTCTTATACACATCTAGATGTGTATAAGAGACAGGTGCATGGTCGAGGGTTGGCTTACTATGACCCATATATTTTTGTCAGTGCATGTTCGAGTGTTGGTTTTGCCTGAGTTCCGCGCTGTGTGGTCTGCGTTCATGTATGCTAATTAGCATCGCGTCGCTTCTTGTACACCCATCATACACTCA
Source organism: Hyalella azteca (assembly GCF_000764305.2). Lineage (NCBI taxonomy): Eukaryota > Metazoa > Arthropoda > Malacostraca > Amphipoda > Hyalellidae > Hyalella > Hyalella azteca. The sequence continues at coordinate 63,934 of NW_025932471.1, forward strand.
GGAGAATAATTGCATCATATTGTCTAAAGTGTGACACACTGTTGTGCCTACAGCACGAGCAGAGAGCGGACATAGCACTGATATGCCCTTTGGTCCGGTCAATATTGGTCAGGATGACCCATATGCACGCGGGCAAAAAAGTGTATCGTTATTCAGACAAAGTCTCATTTATGTATATATTTATCACACTTGTATATATTGTATAGTCTTTACCTCATATCTGCCGCCCTATCAATGCAATAAAAATGCATCTATATTACACTGAGCATTTACTTGTATGTACATGCTTCAAAGCAGCTCTGTTCGAGAAGCTTTTTCATGTAATAGCTACTGAGACGCTCTATGCCCAGGCGCTTCTCAGGATTGCGTAAGAACACAGTCGCAAGCGCTCAGAAAAATGAATGGGGCATGTTGCCCAAATAGTGACACACTTTCTTATCCCACAGCAAGCGCACTCGAGCGGGTCATCCTCACCCTGTTTGGCCCAGCAGAAAAGACGTATCAGTATTACGATCCATTCTTTGTGCGTGCAGACTGCAGCACGATAGAAGGTGTGTCACTAACTTGGACAATATGACCCATTCATTTTTATGAATGTATCATTAGTCAAAAAATATCAAAAATTGTCCAAAACTTGATCTTGCTCCTCCTTGCTTCGTTTCAGAGCCTTTGTCGTCACTCACTTATTTCGATTTGGCAAACCAAAGATTTTTTAAAATGCACCTCATTTTTAACTTTCTTACCTATAACTTCGAGATAAACTAAACTTCAGTATATTATGAACGCATGTTAATGCTGGTGTCCATGATACTTCTTTGGTCCACTCATAGAACTCAAAATAATGAAGAATGTTAAATAAAGTCTCTCGTTCGCCACTATGAATTTAGTCTAATAATTTCTTATTATTTATTTATTATTCTTATTTTATATATGTTATTATTAATAATTATTAGATTAGTCTATTTATTCAGTGTAAAGAGCGTGATTGATCGGATTTACGCTTGGCGCTGAAATTTGTTTACCTGGATTATATGCAAAGAAGTAGATTATTGCTTTCTACCTTGTGTTGGTATAGTTCCTTTCAAGTCCAGCGAAGCAATTCTCTGCTTCAAAGGAAATATATTTTGCAAGGTTCTCTCAGAGATATAAAGAAGACTGTCCAAATTGCTATGCACTTTTTGCTCTCGTGTGGGTCTTCTTGATTCAGCTCGACACGGCGAAATGGTGTATCGATATTCTCGGTGGTCGCCGCGCTCGCGCTGCACTGGAGTGGATAATATATTTTTACTGATGTTGACAATTGTTTCGTGAATGATTAGTTAGTCCGCGTAGTTTGGACGTATTGGTGTTGCTTTCCTCTTGTGAACGGAACTTTAAGTAATATAAGGTTCCTCTTTCTAAGTATATCAGAGTATTTTCGCTTGGAAAATTTGTAACTCGACTCGTTATTTGCAGTCACGGTCACAAACATGAGAAATTATTTGCACTCACGTTTGTTGCATACTTTCATCTTAACGTATTTCGGGGCATGGCAGCGCAAGGATGTTCTGAAGAGATGGACTGCAGTGATATGCCTTGTTGTGCAGGAACGTCAAAAGACTTCCTAATGAGCCTTTTACCTCATTAGCTCCACCTTAATGACGAACTTGCATGGACAATCAGGCTGTTTTCATGTGCTTTGCACTTTTGCCTCTACGCCTGGAAGTGGCATTTGTTGCAATTCATTGACGTTTTGAACACGATCCTACAAAAGTGGTTTACTTTTTTTTTTGTGTGAACCATTTGAATTTTTTTTTCGTGTGTTTGTGAACAAATCAAGTAACCTCCCGATGATGGCTTACCACTTTTGATAATCTGCAGGCTTAACTTTATTCAAGGTGATTTATTTACCATCTTAATCATCACTTCTTTTATTGATCTGCGAAATTTAGGATGTGTTTCGAGGTAATTCGTGTCATGGGAGTTATGACCTCGTTTGAAGAGACTAGCGAAACATATGAAATGACATTTCTGTGGCGACTTTTCATTGTAATCTTGTCTTTGTAGAACGACATCTTTGTTTTATAGCTGCTTTACCTTGACGTGAGACGCTGAATCTCGAAAATTTTTAGCACGTGATGCGTAATTCAGAAAAATCGATGGATCAAACTGTCCTAAAAAGTGACAACACACTTTCTCGCCCGCATTACAAGCTGTGAGGGAAAACCGCACTGATCCGTGCCTATCGAAACTGAGCAAGGATAACTTACACAAGGGCAAAAAATGTACCGCTATTTGAACAAATTTCCTACTCATTTTTCTGCGTGATATACGTTTGAAAAGCTCTCACGATTCCAGCTACACGAGAACTCCCCTCAAAACAAAACTCTTATCCGCCATGTGTTTATTTGACGGTTGACCTCTTACAGTGAAGTGCTTTTGGCGTCGTGAACTTGGAGATCATAATTCGTATTCAGACCGTCATCTTGCACTCAGAAAATTTAGTGAGTCATATCTGTCCTAGTGACGCAATTTTTTCATCACAGCAGGAGAAGAGAGTGGACGTAGCAGTGATAAGACCTTTCTTAGGCCATACTGTGTCAGGACGACCCACAAAAGGGTAGGATTTTACATCGCTATTTTGGACTAACTCTCACTCATTTCTCTGAGTGTGTGCAGCAAACTTTACATATGTTATGCCCTAAATCACATATGTTGAATCATATATATATATATTTATTCACGAATCTTGTTTGCTTCCCAAGGTGAGTCAATGCATTATTTACATTTTTGTATAAATGGTTCACATCCCTGTATTTTCACTTGATACTGAACACTGGTAGAGAATTGACGTTATGGATTGGCTTGATCTGTGCACACTATAAAAAATTGAAGGGCCGTATTGTCTAAATAGTGACACACTTTCTACACGCTAGCTCTGATACGCCCTTTCTTCGTACGGAACCAGGCTAGGATGACCCACACAAGGTCAAGAAGTGCATCGATATTTGGATAAAGTCTCACTCATTTATCTCAGTGTAACGCTCCGTAGCCCTTTTGCATTGTGCACTAAAATATGTGCGAATCTTTTTTTTCTTCTTCTATTTTTTGTGCTCCATTTAATGGCAGATGTGTTTCCTGGTAAAATTCAAATATCATCCAGGTTCTAGCGACTACGTTTTAAAGATTGCGTGGAGTTTTAAATGTTTTGTTTTCGAATTTTCGAATTTCGAATTTTCGAATTCAGTATATAGTTTCGTGTTTTAAGTCATTTATAATATAGTTATATTATGACGCTGAAATAATATAATAATATTATAATAATCCCGTAATAATCCCAATAATTCCTGGTCGTCGGATGGGGTTATTTAAATTTAACATTTTTGAAATATTGCACTGTCGTAATATTTTTTCGTGATATAATATTTGAATATTAGCCATACTCTTATCTGTGTGCGAAATGGCGACAGAGTGTGTATTAGTCGCATAGCTCTGACTCTATATGTGGTTTCTCTAACACAACTCTGTACTAGCCGTACGATGCTCTCACAATGCAACCTCTAATTGACGCATATTTAATCGCATATGTATGTTTTAAAACACTTATATATCATATGTGTTATCACGCATATTTACCTTAAGGGTTATGCCCATATTTATTATCTGTGTTTTCTCTTCCACCACTCAGAGCTCGCAGTACGCGACTCGCACAATGCAAGCTCTGATGAACCGGTTTGTCGGGGTCTCGCTGCTAAACGCGATCGGCTATGAGGCAGTTTTTATATTTTAATTATATGCGGGCATGAAAGCACCGCCTTGTGTATACTTAAGCCAGGCTCTGGGATTTTATATTCTTCTTTATTTTACCAAAGCACATATTGCGTTGATGAACCTCATACACCACAGTAGACGTCACTATTATAATATTTGAGAGTCGTAGAGTGGCAGGGAAATTAGACAACGTTGTTAATGTGTGTCCTGAAACGGAACTACTCAGCGTGACCTTTGACGCCGGGTAAGCGAAGGACTGTGACATTCTGGCGTCGTAATGGCAACCGAAGTCCTTCGACAATAGACTGTCTGCTGGCAACTAAAGTCTACGGACTGTACGATGTCACTTTGAGCCCCTGGACCTCGCGATGACAACTACTTTACATTGTGCACGGACTGTTTTTCAGTGGCACAGGTTTTGTGATGTCGCAATCTCCTCAATTTTTTTCTATTGAAGATCGAACGTTGTTCAAGTTTCAGATTTTAATATTTTTTCTAACGTTCTGATATGATTAGCTGAAGAACATACGGTGTAAACTGTTTTAATGTCATGCTTCAAAAAAATCTGTGGTTCACAGAGTAAACGGCAACGTGAATTTTCTAAATTTTTAGAATAGACAGGAACGTCTGTGACTATTCGTAGTTATTAGAATAGATGGGAACATTCGTAAAAATGCGTGTTTATTTAATTATTTATTGGTGATTAGACAGGAATGTTAGTGAAAATGTTCGAATTTTTTTAATATCTACAAATGTTAGTGGAAAAGTGTAGTTACTAGAATAGATGAGAACGTAGGTAAACGCGCGGCTGGAATCTCACTAGCCACCCACGCGACCCAAGTTGTCTTGTACGCCTCAAAGGATTGCCTAAATTCTCGCGCCTTTCATCTTCAGCCAGGGCTTTTATATTCACGTATGATCAGGATCAAGATTTAAATTAACGCATTATCATGTTCAGATCTTTTATTGGCGGATTTCCATGTTCAGATCTTTCCTTCACGGATTATCATGTTCAGATCTTTTATTCGCGGATTTCCATGTTCAGATCTTTCATTCGCGGATTATCATGTTCAGATCTTTCATTCGCGGATTATCATGTTCAGATCTTTCATTCGCGGATTATCATGTTCAGATCTTTCATTCACGGAGTATCATGTTCAGATCTTTCATTCACGGATTATCATGTTCAGATCTTTTATTCACGGATTATCATGTTCTGATCTTTTATTCACGGGTTATCATGTTCAGATCTTCCATTCACGGATTATCATGTTCAGAATTCGTGCCTTATCATGTACATGGTACAAGTCTCTCACGTTCAAATGTTATCAAATTTATGACTCTCATATTCCCGTATTATTCCGACGAGGGCAAGTGAAATTATAATCAATGCTTTTAAAATAAATTATCGCATTTTTAGCTGCCTTTTTTGTGTAGCCTGACGATGTGAACCAATATAATAAACAATTATACTCGCATATTGTACTCGATGTGAGGGCATCTTTACAAAACCAGACAGGAGTTCCCAAATTTTATTTAGAGTTCACGTTTTATTGTTGTTGGATGAAGTCAGTCTGTAGGTTTTTGATGAGAGCTCCCTACAGGTATAAGGATTTTAAGGTTGATATTTATTGGTAAACTGAACGATGACGAAATGATTTTTAATTTAAAAATACTACGCACTTTCGCTGGCCAAATGATATTGAAATTTGATCAATGCATTCTTGTCTCTGCAATTAAGAGGGTTATCGAATTAACTAAATATTGAACTCTACAGCCCTATACCACATCTTGTCAATCGGTCAATAGATATACAGTATTACTGCTAATCTACTTTATTGTAATTTGCTGAACAAAAATGTATCAACATTTTTCCTGTCAACAGTGAAATGTATCCTTTAATTTTAGATTTTTTATTATTATTAAAAAGACACGTGTATTGTTTAAATTTCCGATTATTACTACGATTAGTATTTATTATTCTATTGAAATAATAATTAACTCGCCGCGGCTCTGCAGTATTTGCGTATCACTGGTTTTGCTGCAGCTCTAATTACTCGTAACTTTGAATTGCGTCAGGATGACGCTTTGTAGCGCCGCCATTTGCGTGCTGGTTAATTTGTTGATGTGAGCACGCCATGCTGAACATTGGGAGCATATATTGGGAGCCGATATTGTGCATGGCGTGAATACTGGGAGCCGATATTGTGCATGGTGTGAATACTGGGAGCCGATATTGTGCATGGTGTGAATACTGGGAGCCGATATTGTGCATGGCGTGAATATTGGGAGCCGATATTGTGCATGGCGTGAATACTGGGAGCCGATATTGTGCATGGCGTGAATATTGGGAGCCGATATTGTGCTTGGCGTGAATATTGGGAGCCGATATTGTGCTTGGCGTGAATATTGGGAGCCGATATTGTGCATGGCGTGAATATTGGGAGCCGATATTGTGCTTGGCGTGAATATTGGGATACGCGAAAATGGCTCATCATTGATAGTCGGCTATCGACGAGCGTTGATCCATGCACAATTTTCAGCTGGAGGCAGCGATGAAGCTGTAAACAAAAAACTCTACTGATATCGTTTCATCTATTCAATTTCCGCTGTAATTGATACAGGCCAGATTGCTTACTACACCGTAACCATAAATTATCGAGTAGCGTATGTTTTTCAGTCGCAAGGTTATGCTGATGTTATTGTTTTTGGTAGAAAATGTATAGTATCCCCCTATTAGAAGCATGAAGAGATTGGCGAAACTTCTAAAGAAACCTTCACTAATTGTAACGTACGTCTTCAAGGCTCTGGTTCACCACCGTTACCCCGCAGCTCGGCTGCCCGTGCACGAGATCAATTCAGAAAATGGATTCACTGCAACTCTGCGCGGTAATGAGATTATATATGCTCTCGACTTTATCCTCGAGCGCAAGCTATATATTAAATATTGATGCTATTTTCCACGTTGGATATTCTATCTGTGAAGAAATTTTGCCGCTTGATGCACGTGGCTAGTACATTTTTATTTCTTAATTTTAAATAGAAACCTTGATTTGGTAGGCGAAATTAATCTTCATTAATCATCATTCTAGTAAAAAATCTTGATTACAGTGAACCAGAAACAAATTATTGTGATAACAAAAGAATTTAATTTTTATTTAGAAATATTGCTGCCGATTGTCATGCACCGTGAAATTAAAATGTGTAAATATACAAAATTATATTTACACATTTTTAATTTTTTACTGTACGGCTGTTCGCAGTGCTGTATGTTATATAATCGGTCACATTTTGGAACACGCTTTTGATGTCCTGCGAGATTCAGTTGAAAATAATGCATGCTTGTATTTCAATCCAATCTAAATGTATGAATCGATTAAAACGCTATTACGCATTACTGCGCATTAGTTGTGCATTTTATCTTTTTGTGTATAATGAATGGTAGTGTCACGTTAGAAACTCGGGCGAAAGACATTTTTGTCGCGCGCCTGATTCAGGTTATTTATGCTATCTTCGTGTTTAATTACTGGTCTTTGATTGTAATAGAATATAAAATGGATATGGGTCAAACTTGGTCTCTAACGTTTAATAGACAACTTTAAAAATTCAGGTATATAATTTGGGTATGTACACCACTGTACACACTGTATGACGGTTGGAACGTGTCACTGTTTGCTGGTGATAACGTGGCGAGCGCATAACAGCGGCTGGCAAAAGTATGATTGTCACTGTTGATGCTGGCGGCGCTCCAGCATGGCCTGGGACTGCAACGTCCGAAACACTTACTAAGGTTACTAATTTAAAAGAATTGGCTTGGTTTACCCAGCAGCCTCGAGTGCACAAAGGGGAGCTGCATTCGAGCTATAATTTATATGCATATCTCAAACTATTTTTTCATCTGTTTTACGCACATCTCAAACTCATTTTTCATCTATTTTAAGTACATCTCAAACTAATTTATCATCTGCTTTACGCACATCGCAAATTCATCTCTCATCCATTTTACGCACATCTCAAACTCATTTTTCATCTGTTTTAAGTACATCTCAAACTAATTTATCATCTGCTTTACGCACATCGCAAATTCATCTCTCATCCATTTTACGCACATCTCAAACTCATTTTTCATCTATTTTAAGTACGTCTCAAACTAATTTATCACCTGCTTTACGCACATCGCAAATTCATTTCTCATCCATTTTACGCACATCTCAAACTCATTTTTCATCCATTTTACGCACATCACAGACCCACGAAACTATGATGCTCAATTGTTTCAGTGCTGACCTTTGATTTCGTGCAGCTAGGCAACTAACTTTAGAGTTCTTTTATGGTTAACTTCTTCGCAGAATTCTGTGCCGTTACCTTCTTATGGGGAACCTGCAGTGAAAACTGCATTCTTGTGTAAACAGTTTTCGTGCCGTCAAAAATATTTACAAATTTGTAGGTCCGTCATGCAATCACAGATGACTTTTGAAGCTAAATCCACCAATTACGGACGAGAAATGGCCGCTACGTGTACATGAGCGAGGTTTGATTGTACGGCCTCTGAATTTTGCTCTCAGCTTCATAAAAATATATCGTATCGCCTTCTGCTTATCACATTTAGAACGAAATTAATAAAATCTTACTAAGTGCATGTCATCCGAATTTAGTATCAAGAGTAGTCTCAATAATCTTAAAAATCAATGTATCTATAGGAATTAAAATTATCGTCCTAAACTATATGAAGCAGTTGCGTGAAGTAGGCGTGAGACAGCAAGGGTGGTCACGGGCGCTGATATTTGACCACCGTCTTGTGGTAAGCTTTGTACACCTTAACTGGATATCCTGTGAACCGGTGTAAGGGGGCAATCATTACGGGGACATCGGCGGCCAACCTTATGTGTGTATATATGGCCACTGATCTTCCTGTGAATATTTGAAGCTAATTACGTCATGCGAATTTCTTGCGTCTCGCACATGGCCTCTTTGACCTTCATGCTGTGCATTTTTTTCTGAAACATTTACTGGAGCTTCTGATCTCAAGACTCGCTGTCAATTATTAATTTTCAATATGGCAAGACTAGGGCCTAAGCTTATGTAAAAAAGCAACTGCAGGTACGTCATATGTTTCATTTCTGCGAATTATTATTGTTCAATACTGCATGTCTGTGCTGTCACTTATCGTAAGCTTTATGTCGATATTTATTTAACCATACGTCATTCACCGTTATGTTTGACGCATATTAGTATTCAATTTATTTCTTTTATTTCATACTATTCCATGCGTTGTTTTTCTTCTTAGTTTTCTTTTATTTCGTTCCATGTTTTGTTGTGTATTTCAGTTTTGAGTGCAGCTAAAAGAATAAAAAAGTCTATTCAAACCACAATGATGGGATTTGATTAATTTAGCTGCATTTATTAAAAATTCTTATTGGCAGGAGATTAAATTGATCTCACTTGGCTTCCTCGAATCTAGGTCTTCACGTTGCGTTGTATCCTATGCAAATTTCCAATTGAATTTATAACAGTTTTTTATTGTCTCACTAATTGAAGAGCTCTCTGAAAGTTTATTAGTTTGAGCAAATAATGAAATATCTATTAATTGAAGCTTGTCAGGTTTCTCTAACATCTTATGCCTCTGATACACTCGATCGAATTAGATGCTCTCTCGCCCCCATCAATAGCACAAATCAGCGTTTGTATTGAGGAGCTTTAATTCCATTGTATTATTCTGCTAACGGAGCATAAAGCTCAGCATTTGTGGTGGCATTGCGTATCTTTGCGACATGTTTATTACTTGGGCTCTAAGCTTGCTGGAGGCGTCACCACCTAATTAAGGCGCTTATACATGGGGACAGTAGTGGCGGCCAGTAATACTTTCAAATGCTAACCGCCATTAATGAACAAGCTAAATACCTTTTGTATAGGTGACAACGTAAAGCCAAACCTGTCCACGAGACAAATAGATGTCATAGTTAGCATTTCACGTGACCGGTAGCATGGTTATTAGTCATAGACAACATTTCAAAGCTGTCCTGGCTGCCACTACTGTCCCGTGTACAAACACGTCAAGTCGCTTGTTTCTCTCCCATGACGATGAATTATCTCGACAATCCAGCACATGATGTTCTTGTACATGACGCTAGTATAGTAGCGGCCACTATATAACTTATCTTCCCATACTAACGGCCAGTAGAGCTATCGGTGTCGTATATAGGAATATGAAGCTAGTGACACGTGCAGTAATTAGTGACAGTTAATGCTGGAAGGTTTTAGTGGCGACCAGCCGGCCACTAATGGCACTTGCACAAAGGGTCGTAGCCTATGAACTTAATTTATGTTGTTCTGGAAACTAATAATTCCGATAACAGAAGTAATTTTAAACGGAAGTGCAAGTTCTTTTATGTTCATCTTATTTCCAATAAGGTTTTCATGTATTTTATAAGTATTTTAATATATTAGAGATATTGTCTTAGTTGTAACGATTGTCATGGCGCATAGTTAAGCCAAGAAAAGCATGTATTACATACCTTGTAGTAAAAAGACTCGCGATGATCCTCGTGAATATAGAATTTTTCACATTTTCTTTTTCTTTCGGTTATTTTCCTCTCAACCATTCACATTATTCCTGTGAATGTTGAGTGGAATCAGTAACGTTTAGTACAGGTGACAAACATACCCTTCCTTTATCTGGAGTTTTATTTGTTAATTAAATAATTCAGTGGTCCATCTCGCTGAATAAGTCGGCTCAGGTGCACTTCTTCTCAATCAATTAGCAGGATTACGTGTCCGGCTTTCTGTGCTACCCCACCAGAGATCTGACGTTGAATTTGTCGTCCGATCGTTAGATCTTTAATTAATTTTACATCATATTGTTAATTGATTTAACGTCAGATCGTTTATTAATTTCTTATCGGATCGTTGATTAATTTGACATTGGATCATTGATTAATTTGATGTCAAATTATTTATTAATTTGACTTCACATCGTTTTTTAATTTGACGTCAGATCATATATTAATTTGACCTTAGATCTTTAATTTATTTGACGTCAGATCGTTAATTAATTTGACATCAGATCGTAAATTAATTTGCCGTCAGATCGTTAATTAAAAGTTTCGTTGAATCGACGTTCAATCAACGTAGTTTCAACGTAGAGTGCATGCATGTGCATGACTTTGTATTTATTTTCAACTCTCACTTTATGTATTTTCAACACTAATTCATCGGAGCGCATCTAGATGTACTCCAGTTACCCCTGTTTATTGAATCAGAGCGTTCACTAAATCAATATCATCAGACGTTATTGCCTCTTTCATCTCCTTATCTCGAACATTAAATTCAACGCAAGGCTTAATGACGCATTTTGTTAGTATAAAAATCCTCCGTGACATGACCGATTGACCATCGAGTTCTCATTACACTCAGAAAATTGAATTGGTCATTTTGTCCATTTAGTGACGCTGCATGCAGCATTGATGCATCCTTTTGCCGGGCCTAATTTGGTCGCGATGATGCATGCGAGGGCATAAGTGCATTGCTATTTGGACAAAGTTTCACAAATTTTTCTGAGTGAAGAGATGACCTCGTCCTTCATCAGTTTTCGCCCGTGACGATGCGATGCTGTGATGATGTGTGAGTGCTGTGATTGCCTTGTTTATCTCTGGCTGATTAGCGATGTTTTGCCTGTTGAGTGTTGTGATGTATCGGCACACAGAGTGGCTACTCACTGCATAAATGACGTTGAAACAATGTTGAATCAAAGTGGATTCAATGAATAAACGATTTAGTCAACTTATTGTCAAGTAAAATAATGTTTTCATAAATATTGATTCAATAAAACTTAATTGAAATATTCGAAGATTCATTGAAATAACGTTTTAATCAACGTCAATTCAACGTTAGAAGTCTGGTAGGTGTGCGTAGGCCTAAACCGACTCCAAACCGTTCGAACATACTCAGAAAAATGTAAGAATCAAATTTCCAAATGGTGACACACTTTCTTATCCATAGTAGGAGCAGAGAGTGGACGTAGCACTGATACACTCTTTTGTCGGGCCAAACTGGGTCGGGATGACTCGCACAAGGGCTCAAAGTGCATCGTTATTAGGACAAAATTCCACTCATTTTTCTGAGTGCATGCCTCATGTTTTTCTACCGTCTTTTTAACACTCTTGCATTCTCGTCATATTTCCTGCGAGGCTCGGAAGCTTCTCAAGTGCAAGCCCTCGACCCTCTCTCAGCCGCGACCGTCTCATCAAGAGCCTACCCTTTCTCTTCTTTGTAATTCCTGCTTTTGGGATACCAGGAGAAAATTGCCCGACTCCGCTGGCAAGGCTTTTATAAAACTCATGCAGTCTCTTTACTGTCATATTCATGACTGTGATACAGTCTCTTTACTGTCGTACTCATGACAGTGACGACCGTATGGTCATGACGTATTGGTCATTGACGACCAATATTGATCATACGTTTGCTTGTTTCTAAATTCGTGCACCTCATCAAAACAATTAAATAATTATGACAATACTTTTTTCATATGTTATAATACAAGATTATTTTCGCTGGTAACAAGTCTCAGTTTAAAACTATACTCGTGTCTTACATTTAATTATAATGAGTCTCGTTTCAGAATTAAGCGTGCGTTTTTCTTTAATTTATAATGAGTCTTGGTTGAAAATTAGTTTAAATATTTTACGTGTTTTACATTATGGCCTTTTAACATTTACATTTCTAATTTTGTAATCTTTACTGAAAAATAAAATTTGTACTTTCAACCGCCTGTCTTAGACGTGAAAAATTGTTCAAAAATTGGCTTTCTTGAACCGATAAAAAAAATACAAGGAAAAAGAACGGGCTGAAGAGCGTCGCGTTAATAAGGTTAGAGCTTATGAAGCTCTACTTAGAAAGACTACATTTTTAACGGCACATGATATTATTTATTTTTTATTATATCGTGATTTTATTTATTAATTCTCAATAATTGTGGAATTATTTAAGCACATATAAGCTTATTCGAAATTTTAAATCAACGCCGTTATCATGAGGCGAATTAAGAATAATTGTCAAGCCTTCATAACACTGCATGTGTATCTTAACTCTATGATACTGAGTTATGTAGTTTATTGTCCTATAAATGCGTTTGGTAATCTTTATAATTTGCACATTTTTGTGAAATGTATCTTTCCAAACTCCTGTTCAAATTTCGCAATTTTTTCTCTTCAATGATTTTTTATATTAATTTATTGGACTGCCACAGTAGAATTTGTTATGTAGTTAGATAATTTCTGCAATTTTTTGTTTTTATACTGCCTTTACGTTATTAATTTTCAGAATAAAATCATACTCTTTCAGCTACAATCGTAATTTCTTTGTTGCCTAAACTTTTTTTTATTTTACCGAATCAATCCATACTCTCTTTGCATCTCTCAATTGTAAAATGTTTATCGTTTAATGTCTTATTCATTTTAACGAATAAATGTATATATTCAACTGCTTTATGATGTAATCTCTGTATTGTTTAATCTACCATTTATTTTACAGAATAATTCATGCTCTTTCAGCAGCTTTTAATTGTAACTTCTTTATGGAGTAATTTACTTTACATTTTACCGAATTAAGTCACACGTACTCCTTTACCAACTCTCATTTGTAAGTTCTTTATAGCCTAATGTTGGATTACGACATCACTGTCACCACGTTACTCATTTCTTCCGTGACGTTCCCTTACTGAGTTATGTTATTGTGCGGCATTCTATTATTAGTGTAGCAGGTAATGCTTGCGAGAAGCAATTAAGTACTTCGTTTAACACTGCCACTGAGTGGCAGTTAGTTAGCGAGTGGCAAAGTGCACTGAGTGGCATCACTGCCACTGAATGTTGCCACTCGATGCTCTTGCCTTCCTACCCACCAGATATCTGACGTTGAATCAACAATGGATTTAATGTTAATTTAAAGTTGTTTCAACGATTTTGCCTGTCCGGCTGGTCATCACATGAACGAATGCTAAGCCCACATCTTTAATTATTTCAAAATGGAAAGCTTGCCAATTAATATGTCCAAGTCTTGCTCTGGCAATAAATTCCCCTCAGAAATTAGCGGGTAAGATGAAGGTCGTAAAATAATTAGCGTGGAATTCATGACATGAATATTCATGACTTCTCACACGTTCATTGAGAGTGTGTGCCGTTGTAAATTAAGTTTCTAAGTTTGGAGGAAAATTCGTACTAAATTACAATAGTTATTGGCATCAGACCGAATTGAGAAACTACTCCTTAAATTCACACATTGTGTGTGCCCTTGGATAGTCAATAAATACGATGCATTAGGGGTAAAATTCCATGTCTTGTGTCGTTTTGGCAATCAGCATAGCCTCAGTCACACACGACTTTGTCAGCTCGTTCATTTTTTAAAGATTTATGTCAACGTTTAAACAGTCGCCTGACAACAGCGGCATCAATTATGCCGAGTTAATTAAATGTTGCGTGTGATGTCCGTGGAGTTTGATCGGAACTCGTTCAACGTTCATCGGCATGTCGATGTATATACAGGTATTTTTTGATGGCATCGCGGAGTAATACATCATAAAATGCGATACATCACACATGTAATACATCTAAAACTCAGCACTTGCTTTTCCGTTGTTGTTATAACATTCACTCGATTATCGCCTAACATTTAAGAGTTCGGTGATAGCTATCAGCATCATGCGCTATATGTAAGAAAATAATGAATTACGTTGATTTGTGTTCATTAGTGAGTGCTCGGTGTTATACGTATGAGCTTATCGAGTTACAGCAGCGACCTCGTTAACTTCAAATCGGTTAACTTTGCCGATTAAAACAACTTTAATGATACCGCCAAGTGCAATGCATTATTGTCTTATATCATAGATGATACACGCGCCTAAATATGCAACCCTTTTCTCGTCCAACGTTTGGGACTAATTTGAATTGATTTATTCATTAATTGATTTTGTTTACGTTCAAATTCTATGCACCAGAAATTAAACACTGCTTTGTCTTTGCAATTATTATCGTGATATTTCTCTACCATACTGGTATCATTCCTAAAGACAAATATTATTGTCATTATCGTTCCTCACGAATTTCCCTGACTTCTTCGTTTACTTGGTAGAATTTAGTGCCGAAGTGCAGCTTCAACGACGTAGCGTTCATCAAAGACAAGCTCCTCGCTCTCACGGCGGCTCTTGCAGATTACCTGCCTGACGCAACGCCAGTTTAGTAAATGCCTGACCTCTTGCTTTTGCCCGATGCTGGTGCAGTTCTGGGCCTCTACTTTAAAAAATATATGTAACTCAGTACTCGCTGCAGTGAGTGACAGAGCGCGCATTTTCTCGTTGACGAAAACGTGAAGTCACGGACGGACAGACGGACATGGCGAGCACAATAGTGCATTTTTTTCCTAAATGAGAAAATGGGCTAAAAAGTTGAGAGATCGTAAGTTCATCAGCCAATCATTGACGGCCTTTCAAGCAAAATCCACTAATCAAAATCCACCAAGAAAATAGAGCGTAAGTATTTAGGTTCACTTATGTAGCGAGTTTTGAAAGTAATTAAATGGCCCCTGCTGCGTAGCTCTTTACTAACTTAAAATTTCCTTTATTATATGCTTGCTTTCTCGCCTTTGCTTCGTGCCGTTCAGTTCTGCGACACAACCCTTTCTTGACTTTATATTTCTGTGTCAGCTAATTGATACCCAACAGGCAAATGACCATGAAATGACATTGATCACATGAGTGTATTTCATTCATAAACGTTTCCGCAACGTTTGATCGACCTTATTAAAAGAACGTTTTTAAAAAGATGACATCAGGTGCCTGGTGAGTAGTCCCACGTTTCTTCAGAATTAGTGTGCAAAAGTCAAATTGTCCAGCGTCTCGCATTAAATTCCACGGATCTTCTTTGCATGCATGCAAATATCTATGTGCCACCGTGAACGCCATAGTCAACAACAATTCTATTATATTCCAAAACTTGTTAATATCATTTCTTCAATTATCACCAATTTTACACAGACCTTGAACTTACCCTGTTTTGTTCTGCTTATTATTTAGACCTCCAGTGGAGACCGATATTAGTGCGCAGTTGACTCAAGTTGCGCGGTGTTTTTTATCCTTTATTTTATAATCGGCGCATGGATGCATCCATTGCCATGACAACAGGCCGCTGTTGCTAGCGTTGCGGCACTCAGGAAAATTAATGGGTCATCTTGTACAAACTGTAACAATCTTTCTTGCCAAGTGCGGACGTAGCACTGATACGCCCTTTTGTCGGTACAAAGTGGGTTGAGATTACCCACAGAGCAGAAACTTCTGCGCTCTCTGGACAAAGTCTCATTCATTTCTCTCAGTGAGTGCTATTTTGATCGTTGTGAGCTGAAGATCAAGGCCATGTTCACCAGAATGTTTCCTTGGGCTTGACGCAATTCATGCATAAAATATTTTTTCCTGTTTTCTAATAAATTTATTATATATATTGATCTGATTATCAACCTAACAGCAACAGGCAATTGTAAGGAATTCAAACAAACATAACTGCTAACAATTTTATTGAAACTCCAAAGGATAAGCTTCGGATCCAGAGAAGTAGAAAAGTTAATAGGCTAGAAAGCCGGCAATACTGCCAAGTTTAATTAATGCGTCAGAGACGTCTTAAAGTTGGGTCAAACCAAATAGTAACGTGGCATGCATTAATCATGATAGAGGGCCCATAGCATGCATTAAATCAAAAGATGATAGGAAGTGAAATTGCACTCTGGTCACTGCGGGCAATACAGTAGCCTAGAACACCATTTGTGTCACCTCCGTATCATATAAGCCAGTCAAAAGTTGAGCCTTTAATGCTTCAAAATTTCTCTCGAAATCAATACTTAATCTAACTTAATCTCTAAGGTCTCCGTTACAGTAAAACGGAACATAATTTCAATTAAATAGGACATGTATCAGTAAAATTTCTAATACAATAGATTATGGAAAACATTTCGTACTAAAATAATGCTAACTTCTTGAAAGATCCACTGGCTATGTTCATGTATTATTTCGATAGGAACGGTCATTTCAGTGTGAAATGGAACGAAGTACTATTATTGAGGAGATGCGCAAACATATGTGCGATGGAAATACGCTAAGTGTAGTTTCTCATACTATTTTTCAAAAGTTCCCCCATACTATTTTTTATTGAAGTTCCGTTTACTATTTTTGTAAAGTTCCCCTATACGTTTTTTCAAAGTTCCCATATTATTTGTTTCGAATTTCCCTCACATAATTTTTTCAAAATATACCATTTTCGAACTTTAACTGCGCGTTCTGCCGACTACTTTTTTATGTTTACTTTAAAATTTCTTCATTATGTAAGAAATATCTGCCAAAATTGCTCAAGAAATTTCTGCAGAATAGCGTATCTGTGGCAGATAAATCTGAGAAATTCTACAATTTTCGCGTACCGATGTAAACGCCTCGGTGCGTATTATTGAAGAAAGTTTCCACGCAGCGATAGTGACATGCAAGGTGCATTTGTTACTCTAACGTGGGCCCACAATACAACTGTTACTATTATTTGGGCCCAATATAGAACCTGTTTACCGCTGATTTACCGGCATATACCTTCTTGCTGCAGCTCCTGCCTGCTGCTTTTGCCTACAGTTTTAGTATGCATCGATTCCTCGCCGCTATCTTCTGGTATCTATTCTCTTGCCTGCCGCTATTATAGCTACTGCTCTTTTGTTTATATTTTGCTCGAAGTTCCTGCCAGTGTTTTTATATATTTTTTATTTTCGTAATTCGATCGATGTTAACGATGCAGACTCGCTCGATTCTGGCGATTTTTTAGATGCGCCTGCAACTCCTCGGTAATTGGGTTTCAAATTTACTTGGTTGTAAGAGCTATTGCCAATTTTACGTGGATTTAATTACTTATTCTCTTTAATGTGCTGTTCTTATATTCGTAACTACGTATATTGATTTTCAAGAAAGAAATTTTTTGTTCGAAATGTTTGTGATTAAATAGGAACTGCCTTCATTATTCACTTATATATACAGGGGTTAGAGTTAGACAAAAGAAGGAAAACCTCTGAGAAATCCACCAAATATATTTCAGGATGGAGTAGGTCCATCATTTGCGGTAATTACAACCTCAATTGTCCGAGGTATTGATTAATAAAAATTGCGAATTGTTTCCAAAGGAATTAAAACCCATTCTTTCTTCAGTTAATATTCCTTACAGCTCTTTTATATACGATTGCGGCAGGAATCGACTTCTGACTTGCACTTCTAAAATCGACCATAAATGCTCGATAATACCCAGGTGTGGTGGCCAAACGAGTTGCTTCATTAGAATGTTCCTCGTGCCATTTTATTACAATTTCATCTGAATGAATCGGGGGCATTATCATCTAGAAAGATAGCGTTTCCCTCCGGGAACAGTGCTTGAACCATTGGATGAACTTGGTCGTCCAAAACTCCTAAATAGTCACGGCTGTGGATCCTTCCACGAAGAGAAATCGTTGGTCTGCCGGATTTCCAAGAAATAGCACCCAAGATCATCACAGATTACCCGCCATGTTTTACGGCTGGGAGGAGGCAGTTGGAATTAAATGGCTCTTTTGGCTGTCTCCACAAGTAACTCGGCCAGAGGTTGAAAACGGTTATTAGTAAGTAACGGTTGAAAGTAAGGTGAACGATGATTTGCCAGAGAAAATCATATTTTTCCACTGCTCGAGTGACCAATTCTGGAGATTTTTACAGCACTATAATTTAAACGCTCTGAAGCCTTCGCTTTTGAAACCAGAGGTTTTCTAATTGCAGCTCCATAGAATCAAGATCTGTGCAGCTCTCGTCGGCCGTCTCTATGGAAACCGGGTTCTTTAGGTGTCCATTGAGGTCTGCAGTAATTTTAACAGCCGTGGTCTTTCGATTGTCCCTTGCAATTCGATTTAGGTACCGACGGCCTCTCTCAGACGACTTCGACATTCAGCCAGACCTGTTCTTTGCTGAAGAAGTTTTTCCTTCTCATTCAAAAGCAGTCATTACTTATGAGACAGTACTTCTAGAAACGTCAAGCATTCGGGAAGTTTCTGTCACATTAGCACCTGCTATACGGGCACCGACAATTTAGCCTCCTTGAAAGTAAGAAAAGTTTGCCATTTATAGGTTATAGGTTAGGTTATAGACACAAAAATTTACTAAAAATATCTGCGCAAAAAAAATCATTTAGCAGCAACAATATTTAATCAATTAGCAGCAACATATAAATATGTCACGTTTTCATTGTTTATAACATGTCCGAAAATTACGATATCAAAATGTCAGATATTTCCCTCATATTGTCCGACTTCTGTATATATAATTACAGTTACTAAAGTGAACTCGTCACCTGTCATGATCACTTGGGCGTCACAAGAAAAAGTTAGCGGGACTTTCGCTGGCAGTATGTGAGATTCATGGCGTGCGTGTAACTTGTGTTTTGTCCCTTAAAAGGTTTCCTTTAACTAGCACTTCTATTTTACTACGTCACACTCAAAATATTAATGGGTTTTGTTGTCCATTTAGTGGCACACTTACTGCAAGTAGCACTGATACGCTCATTTGTCGGGTCAAACTGAGTCAGGAAGACCCGAACAGCGGCAAAAAGTAAATCGCTATTTGGACAAGGTCTCGCTCATTTCTCTGAGCGCAGCTTGGCCAAGAATTGCGATGAGCGCAGTGCTGATTACTTAATTATTTTGTTTATCACTTTCTGTTAGGCTCATTTTGTTAGCAACAATGCGAGTTTCGTTGCGTCAAATTGCGTACATTTGTAAATTTAATATGGGATTATCGGCTGAAACAATATAATTACTTGTTTGTTCAAGTCATATTTTGAAAACAGACGGAATTATTATCTATACCTGCACGTGATTCCACCTAATTTTGCATTATATGTTATTATTATCCCGCGCACTTATATTCCGATTAAAAATAATATATTCTAATTAAGAATTATCTTGTGATTCGTATAACGCTCAATTAGTAGGCTGGCTTATGATAGTCGCTTCGTTTCGCTCGCAATAATCCTCTACAATTCGTTCTCAAAAAAAAAAAAAAAACACCTCTGACTTACACGGCAAAATCCAGCGATATTTGGACAAGGTCTCTATCGTTTCTCTGAGTGTTAAATTACTTACAGATGGAACGGTCTGTACTTCCAAAATCAGAAAATGAATGGGTCATATTATCCAAATAGTGACTCACTTTTTTACCCTCTGCAGGCGCTGAGGGTGAACATAGCGCTAATACTACGTACCAAACATTATCTGAATGTCTGAATGACCCATACAATGACAAGAAGAACGTCGCTGTTGGGACAAGACGCCTCTCATTTTTCTCAGTGCAAGAAAGCTTCGTGAAAGAATTGCGAGTGCGACAACCGTTCTTCATCGTGCCCCAAGAGAGACCCGCCATTTATTTGTCCGCAAAACAATCAGGCCACGCCAAAAGTATGACAACTTGTCTAAATTTATTGTGAGGTGTGAGTTATATAAAAGCAGCATTAGAGCCGTGGTTTACCACAGTTTCTCACCGCGATTTCGTCACGTGATATGCGGCCATCTGAAGCCGTACTATCAATTGTTACTAGTTCGTAACTCAGCCAACCACTGATCGGTTTTCAAACTAAACTAACCAATCCTTGACTGGAAATCGGATGCGTGTACTTTGGGCGGCTACGTGTACTTAGTCCGTTACGTGTACCTATTTCGCTACACGTTCTTGGCCTCTGTGTGTACTTGGGCCGTTACGTGTACTTAGTCTTTTACGTGTAGCTAGGTAGGCCGCTACGTGTACCTATTTCGCTACATGTTCTTGGCCTCTGCGTGTACTTGAGCCGTTCCGTGTATTTAGACCGCTACGTGTATTTAGGCCGCTATGTGTACCTAGGCCGCTATGTGTACCTAGGCCGCTATGTGTACCTAGGCCGCTATGTGTACCTAGGCCGCTATGTGTACCTAGGCCGCTACTTGTACTTGGGTTGCTACTTGTACTTGAACCGCTACGTGTACTTGAACCGCTACGTGTACTTGTGTCGCTACATGTGATTCGCCGTTGCGTGTACTTAACTTGAGCAGCTAAGTGTACCTGTTCCGCTACGTGTACTTATGCAGCTACGTGTACTTATGCAGCTACGTGTACTTATGCAGCTACGTGTACTTATGCAGCTACGTGTACTTATACAGCTACGTGTACGCAGGCCACTACGTGTACTTAGGCCGCTACGTGTACTTAGCCGCTATGTGTACGCAGGCCACTACGTGTACTTAGGCCGCTACG
>NW_025932472.1:0-2438 GCF_000764305.2 Hyalella azteca
TAAATAAATTCATATCGTTAGATGCAAACCGTATTACTTTAAATTAACAATTACACGATGAGGAATGAATAATAATAATAAGAGTAATGAGTATTAGTAAGAAATTAGTAGTGAGAGCATCTATTATTAATGTAAATTAATCCCTAAATAATATCTGCAAAGCATGCAACTACTATTGAAATTTCCGATAGTATTACAGAATTCATAAAATACTCAATAAAGTCTTAATAAAATGTTTAATACCTCACATTAAAGTTGCAAATACTTGTAACTTTCACTATTAAGCAATCTGTGTATAAAGTGAGAGGAAAAAAGTATTTGCACTATTTTGAATGTCAGATAATAACTATTCCAAAAGAATTCAAGAGAAGCAATTAGCCAAATTTTATGAATCAGCAAAACTGAAGTTGCTCACAAAAGTGGAAACTAATGACATGTTCAAAAATTTCCAGTCCACAATGGCATAGGTAGTTATCAAGCAAATTATGAACAACTATCAATAACCTGTTAATTCTAAGAAATACTATGCACCAAACCCAGGCAATTTAACATAAAATACAGTAAATTAAACAGAGAATCAAGAAGCTAAACACAAGAATTCAATCTTTCACTGGGAAGCGGCACCGCCTTCTGTGCTTTGTGCACCCAGCATTTGCTGAGATCATTGCGGTGCTCTGCTTTGATGGCAGCAGCAATGTCTCGATCCTCCTTCTGCAAAATGAACAGATTCAATAATACGTGTGCTTTGATGTCAGGCACATAAAGAGATACATAGGTAATTAAAAAAAAATTTGAATTCAGCTTACCTAACATTTAACTAAAAAATTGATTAAAATTTTAAAATATATATAGGTATATCAGATTAAAACAACTATTAAATAACACGACAGACTAAAAACTCAATGTCTCCATATGAAAGTAAAATAAATGAATCTATTATACAATAATTTCAAAATACTGACACCGAATATAACTACTCAAAATGTAAGCACTAACCATACTCTTTTTCAGCTCAATCATCTGCTTCTCTTTCTGCTTGAAGGCTTCCTCTCTAAGCTTATCTTCCCTCTCTTTCTCGGGGTTCACAATGACTTGCTTAGTCTCTGCTACCCACTCATCTGCACGGGGCTTCACACCCCTGAAAAACACAGTCGTAATCAGGGCTACTTTCAGCGGTTCAAATAGAACAAAATGGTACATTTCTGAGGTTTAAATAAATATTAATATAAACTACTTAAGGAAGAATACAATGAATAATAGCAATAGGTACCTAACATTACAGTACAGGATCATCAATTTTTAGCATTAAATTTTTTTCAAATCAATTGTTGATAATTGTCCTCGATATTTGTCATTTGTTTACAGTTTACACCTTCTCAATAATCTTTATCATTTCATATATTAAAAAAACAGTCATGAGTAGTGTTGCCAAAAAGCAAACTGCAATTGTTGAGCTGTTTAAAGCTGGGAACTCCAAACAAGATATTTCAAAGAGCCTGAAAGTCAACAGAATGTTGGTTTGGAGGACCGTAAAACGTTACAAGGAGACTGGAGATGTTCAGAATAGGCCAGGGCAAGGTTGTTCAAGAACTGTTAGAACCCCTAAACTGATCAATTCCACCAGAGAAAAGATTAGGAGGAACCACAAGAGAACCATCCAAAAACTAGCAAAACAGTCAAATGTGTCGTATGGAACCATGTTGACTGTTCTCCGGAAGGACCAAAAACTGTCCCCATTCAAGCATGTCAAAAAACACCAACTGTCTGCTCAAGTTGTTGACAAATGCCTCCAAAGATCCAAGATTCTTCTTTCCCGCATTCATGATGGCACGCTGCCAAACCTCATTTTCAGTGATGAAAGTATATTCAATGTTGAACACCACTTCAACTCCCAAAATGATCAAATTTGTTTTTTTTTTGTTGACAAAGGGGTGAAATTGAATCAGAAGAACTATCGAGATGCCATCCTTGTTGGTGCATTATTGCCCTGGGCACGAAAGCACTTCAAAAAACGTCCCTTATCGTTCCAGCAGGACTCTGCACCATCCCATGGGGCCAAATCGATTCAGGAGTGGCTGTCCATGAATGTTCCTCACTTCAATACCAAAGATGAATGGCCCCCATCATCACCCGATCTGAATCCTCTGGATTTTGGGATCTGGTCATACCTTGAGAGCAAGATCTCGACCATTCACCATCACAGTTTGGACGCCCTAGAGGTCAAACTGCTGAAGGAGTGGGCCAAAATCCAGCAGAGTGTCATTTGTGACTTGTGTAAGGCTTTCTCACAACTTGTTATTAATGCAGATGGTGGACATATTGAATGAAATTGTGGGATTTGTATCTCTGAACCTCTGCCTACATAAATACATTTTCAAACATTCATAATTGTGTTTCATTTCATAGTTCTAACCACTCAAAGTTGTAATGCTAAATAT
>NW_025932473.1:0-65911 GCF_000764305.2 Hyalella azteca
GTCACACACAGTGTCGGAATATATGGATTTGGTAGGTTTGCATTCTAAAGGCTTTTAAATAAATATGGCAACATTTTGTTACGTTTCATTGTTGCTGACTCGTAGTGCGGTGTTTTGAGAGTGACGTAAAGCAAACAAAACTTGAGTTGCGTGTACGGTGTATTTTTTATAGCCATTCATTTTTTGCTACTTCCTTAAAGTGTCGGAATATACCGCGTTTACCCCAGTTACCTAACTTGGAGTCTTTGACTGAACATGAATTTACTTAGGCCACCTGTGACCTGTCACACACACACACACTCACACTTAGACATGACAATGGTAATTGGTACAAGTAAAAATTTTTAAATTCTGATGATCATAATGATAATTACTGATAGCTATGTTGTTTAAACTTCAGGGAAGTGTTGGATGAGTTTAGTCATCTATGAAGTAAACATTTCTATGAATTTAAGGCTAATCAAAAAGGTAGGGTAAACGCACCATATTCCGACATTGTGGGTAATTCCAATACTTCTCAAGTTTTTCCTATATATTAAGCTTTGTCTTAGTTCCACGCATGCTTAGATGGTTGAAATAGTGGCGTCATACTATTGCAAACCAGATTTCTGCAAAACACTAGGTCTGGTAAGAAAATGTTGAGATCCTCAGAGCGAAAGTCTACGTCACCCAGTGAGAACATTGAAAAACGTGTCAAAAGTTGATAGTTGACCTTGCTATACCAAATAGTGATAAACTGTTTGTTTAGAAATAATTTTATGGTTTGAGACTTTTAAATAAGTCTGTGAATATATTAGGAATCCTCTAAGTATACTTGTATTTGCTGATTTTAAGTTGTAAATAAATTAATAGATGATTAAGTTAAGAGACGGTTTTAGACACATAAAAACTAATTCTGATACAGCTCGGAATTGGACACACAGCTTGTTCCGAGCTGTGTCGTATTCCAATACAGCTCGCTCACACAGGGTGTTGGAATTCCAA
Organism: Hyalella azteca; assembly: GCF_000764305.2. Taxonomy (NCBI): domain Eukaryota; kingdom Metazoa; phylum Arthropoda; class Malacostraca; order Amphipoda; family Hyalellidae; genus Hyalella; species Hyalella azteca. Next base: position 985 of record NW_025932473.1, read on the forward strand.
CACGGGGCATCAGAATTATGAATAACGGTTTTGAAGCGTTGTCAGAATTAGTCTCACAATATGCCAAATTTAGTCACACACAGCATCGGAATTCAGCGATTTTGTAGATTTGAATTCTAAAGGCTTTTAAATAAATATGGCAACAGTTTGTGATGTATCATCATTGCTGGCGCGTTTTGAGAGTGACATAAAGCAATCAGAACTCGAGTTGCGCATACGGTGATCTTTTTATAGCCATTTATTTCTTGCTACGTCCTTAAAGTGTCAGAATATGGTATGTTTACCCTATGGTTATGAAATTCAAACTTACAATAAATTAAATTATTTATGAAAAGTTTTGTTACTAATAAAACTACTGTCAATGCCACATAAGTTGCCACTTTTGGAAAACCTCCTAGAATACATTAAATTTTAAAATACCACGAAGCTAAAAATCAAATATAACCCTTGTAAAGAGTTGGCATAGGCATGTTTTTAGTGGGAAAAAATCGTCTTTTTTTTTATTGCTTGGATCATATTATTAAATGGAAGTTTTTGAGACTTGTCAGGAGTTGCAAGGTATAAAGTACTAGCTACTTTGAAGTTGCCAACAATATTAACAAAGTGTACACTAAAGTCGCCATAGCCTGGCAAAGTTATTGCAGATTTGCAGTCTTTGCGTGAATTGCGCCTATGTGATGTACAGTAGATATTAGAGAAAGCCTAACACTGACGTAGAAGTTAGAACAAACTCTCTAACTTTTGGTTTTTCTTCAACAAATTACTGAAAAAAATTTTAAATATTGATTTTAAAAAATAAACGTAACCCCAAGAAATAAATCTTTCTCCTAGCTACCACATTTTAGTGGATTTGCTCTAAGATTGAATTTTGTGATTGGTAGAAGCTGTTATTTTCACTGCATCGATGTTGGGAGGGCTGTTCAGTGTTCATTCCATTCATTCAATTCTACTTTATTGAAAAAATGCACTTCATGGATGAACATTCAGTATGAAAAAATTAGCCTGTTACTGCTTACTGCATGTACCTAATGTAGCACACTAGTCAGCAATTTGAAAAGAAGTCACTTTGAGTGCAAATTTCTTTGTATGCAGCGTGAACAATTTTTTTGAAATGAAAAAATGTATTTCCCTACCCCATCTTTAACTCGAGGTCCGAATTTACGGCTGAAAAAAAGCGTATTTCTGTATTGCCCGCAAATAAGAGATCTTGACCACTGAAATGCTTTTGTAGAGTCCACTGCCAGACACTGTAATATTAAAGGCAAGTAACTACACCCACGAAATTATGTCGCAGACTTGCAAGAAATAAAGAGAAAGACCTTAATGTATTCCATCGACTTAATCAACTCGGCATCATTCCCTTTTGAAAAAGGCCTTAGGTACACAGAGGTCCTATGTTCTTAGCAATGTACCTAGGTATAGTATAAAAGAGCTCACGGTATACACAAATTTGTCAATTTTGTTGGGGTCTTCTACTCTTCTTCCCCCCTGTGAGGCTGTGAGGGTAGTTAAGAACACTCATAGATGACTTGTGTAGGAAAGTTTAGTATTACACGCAGAAACTGTCTCTTGAAAGAGTGTTTAATAAGTCTCACACAAATTACCTCTTTCAAAAGTGGTTATTGGGTCTCGCTTAAACGGCCTCTGTCAAGAGTGGTTAATAGCTCTCTTGCGAATGTTCTCTTTCAAGAAATGTTAATGGTCTTGCACAAATGGCCTCTTTCATGAGCAGCTATTGAGGCTGTCATGAATGGTCTCTCTCAAGAGTAGTTTGTATAGGTCTTGCTCAAACCTCTTGCAAGATTGGTTACCATGCTCAAATGGCCTCTTGAAATTTTTGCTTCTTTAGCTGTTCATTGATGCATTCTTTATCTTGAAATGGGCTCATTGACGCTATATTGTACTGTGAATATAAGTTGCATTAATTGGTAGCATCATATTATAAATAATTTTCCTTCAAATTTGGTTCTAGTCATTTCAATATTTACCCTTGTTTCCACTTCTTGATGCAACATATTCAAGACATAAGGGTAAGGTGGCCCAGTGGTTACAGTTCAGAATATGGTGACTGAAGCAGTAAGGTGCTGGTTCCATCCAAGCTCCCTGCTACAGTTCTGGTCAGAGTAGTGAGGAGGCGGGGTTCTTAAGCGCAGCAAAATTAGAGCACTGAGTTGCCACATTTGAAACTGCAACAGGCTGTAAAAATTCTGCAATTTTAAGAATCGGTGACAGGTAGTACATCCTAATGACTGCTGAAACCCCTATATATATTACTATATCAACTGTCACAGACACCAATATAGTTCCAGCCTTTGATACTGAAATAGATCATGGTAAAATATTTTAATATTTTCTCGATCTATTTGTACATATTTGATTTTATTCCGGCCATGAAAGGAGAAGGAGTATCAATTAAAGGATAAGACTATATGCGTAACAAGGAAATAAATGGTCAATGTAAAACTAATAAACAGAATTTATATTCTCATTGTGATTACACTTGTCAAGAATGGAAATTATTCACTTGCTGAGGCAAGACAACATTCTGCAAGGATTTGTTGAGGTCCACCACCATGACATGGGGCCATTCACTAAAGTTATGATGTTTATGAACATCCCGCAGTAATTGTAAAGAATTCATCAAATTTTTATTTTCCAAAAAATTGCTCATCCACGATCTAAGCATTTTGCTCTCCAACTTTTGACCAAATCTGTAACAAAACTTCAACCATCATACGTATCAAGGTCCTTGCTCCCCAAAAATGTCTCTTGGACATGCAATCAGTGCACCAGGCATACATTAAGATTTGGGTCAGGTCATAGGAAAGCATCTATTGGCCAAATACTCAATCTAATAACAACAGAGCAACAGCTCATGCTTTTCTGAAAGTGCGGTTGGTTTGCCTGGTACACAGCCCTCCTCCACTCTCTCTGCGATGCGACCCGAGAGTCTTGCCTGTCACACGCATGAGCATGCGAGCAGCGCATGCAGTGAAGATTCTCCTTTCTGCAGGCTGCAGGAGCATTTCCCATGTCCTTTTGCCTCCTCAATTTTAGTTTTCTTCCTTTTCTTGAAGTCTTTAATAACCCAAAATAATCTTATTTACATACTTGAGCAAATAAATGAACCGTATTGATCACACAAAAAAATGTATATATATATATTTTTTACATGCATTTTATCTTCTCAAGTTTGTTTATGTGCTTGAAATTTTTTTTATTTGTTTTAATTTATTCATTTTAAGAGATTTAATGAGGTAGTTTACATTTTTAAGATTATTTGTAAGAAAGATAACTTGTGTCAGGCTTATTCAAACGAGCTCAGAAACTTCTATGAACTGATGCAGCGCCATATGCTTCATTTGCGTAACTCCTATCAATGCACAAGTGTAGTAGTGCACGACTTTGAAATTCATTTTACAATGTTTTTAAATGAATTGATAATTATGTGTGCGAATTGATAACTATATGTTATCCTATGATGTATTCATATCAAATAAACAGCTGGTGTTTGTTAGACATGTTAGTTGATTTTTGGAGTTTATGGATGGAAATTAGTAGATTATGAGTGATGTGTTGAGAGAGTTGTGCGCAGGCATGTACTTAGTATATACCTATGTGTATTGTTATGAGCAAGTTGCATTGTTGTGTTTTTTAATAATATTGAATGTATGGCATATGTTTTAATATTTTAAAAATAACATACTTGAAACTGCAAACTTTGAAACTTGGCAAAATTGTCAAATTTTTTAGTAAGGAACTGCTGTAGGAGTCTATCTGTTAAATGGGTAAATTTGCTAAGGGATTATCTATGTAATTTACAATGAAATTATATTGTGCAGGTCTGGTCCGCTTGGTTCTGCTGAATCTGGAGACTAGCAGAGCTCTTCATGATGCTGCGTGAGGAAGAAGAAGGTGGCTCTCTGAGCCTGACGGAGATGTTGCTCAAAGAGCTTGAGTCTGAAGTACTGAAGTCTCATAACTTCTGTGATGACGAGCTGTCCCGCGACGCTCACACTCCTCCAATGGTGATGTCATGGCAAGCTGCTCTCTTGAAGCCCAGTAGCAAAGACCCTCCTGAAGGTCAGTCCTTCATGGAGATGCTGGATGGAGAGGTTAGAAATGAAGCTAGTGGCATCAATAGCCTTTCAGAATCATCCATGGATTACATCATTCAGCGGTCTCAGCGGACAAACATTAGTGATGAAAAGCCTGCTGTGGAGCGTATGCCTCCCAGCATGCCTCCATATCCTCTTCCCAATGCTGCAATGCCTCCTCATCCTGTTCCCAACACGGCACCACCTCCTCATCCTGTTCCCAACACGGCACTACCTCCTCCTTCAATGATGAACCTCCCACCTCCCCAAAGTTATGGTATTCCGCCTCCTAATTTGCCTTTCCCAGCAATGGGGCCAATCTCAGTGCCACCTCCGTCATCTGTTCCTCCCACAGGGTGCCCCATGGTCCCCATGATGTGCCCTCCCCCGGCTCCATGCCCGCCGCCATTCATGAATGGCATGTATCCTGCAGGGCCGGTAAATTTCAACCAATATGGTCAAACGCCATTTTATGGATATGGCAACACTAACTACAGTAACACCAATGTATCTTTTTCGTCAGTTGCTGAAATACCGGACACTACGCTAGCCACTCAACTCAAGCTTAAAAAGAAAAAGAAAACTAAGAAAGAGCCTAAAGATTCATCTGATGCAATAATATTTGCTGACGCGGCCACTAAATCCCCCAGCCCAGATTCTACCAAGGCTCCCACTGCGGCAATTCAAGAATCTGTAGCATCCATTGTCCCTCCTACTCCAGACTCTCCCAAAGTCGCACCTAAAACTCCAGTTGAATCTATAGTTGCTAATATGAAGCATGTGAAGGAACACAAACTTGTCATAAAAATGGATAAACGAACTTTGAAAGAGAAAACGCCCGTGAAAATGCCCGATAAAAAGCGAGCTGCTGTAACGGAATATGCCAGCGAGTCCGATGATGGTGGTTACGACGTTGAAGCCTACAGAAAACGACAGCTACATCGATCGATTACATCAGTAAGGCTAGATGAGAATGAAGGTCTTCCAGAACTGTATTCAAAGCTGAAGAAACTAAATGAAGAATTAGCTATGCTGCAAAAGAATGAAGCATCTAACAGCTCCGAATCTGAATCCTCAGATAGCTCTAAAAAAGAACGAAATTCTTGGTCCAAGAAGAAAAAGAAGTACGATTTGAAGAACAAAGAAAACCATAACAATGGGAAAACTTTGGACAATTCCACTTGCCGAGCAAGCCCATTAGTGATATCGGAAGAAAACTCAACTGCTCAGCGAACTAAGTTAGATGTCAGAATCAAGATGCTTATTAATGATGAAAAGACTACTCCGAGTAGAACATCATCAATTTTGACCAAGCCTGACACTCCTATTAGAACTGCACCTGCTGAGGAGCTTCACGATCCAAAAGGCAGGACTGTCTCTTTCGAAAAGCTTCCTCCGCCTTCAGCTGCCATCGTAGCTGCTAGATATTCTCAGCCACTCGATAGAGCTCCATCTCCTTTTCTTTCCAAAGAAATATATCATTACTGGCACAAAGAGTCGGTCAAATTTCGCAAGTTTTTGAAGAAATCCCCCAAATTTATTCATATTGATGCTTTTGGTCGATACAAATTTCGCAAGAACAGATTTGCACCAGTCACTAAAAATACGTTGCGTTCTGCTGAAGCTTTGAATATTTATTCAATGCTGGATCGAAAATTGGTAAAAAATACGGCGTCTTTAGAGAAAAAAGCTTCAGAAGATCACGAGAAGGCCGCCGTGTCGGCTGAAATCGAAGAAGATTTAAAGCGGCTTGAAGCCATCACTCGCGAGCTTCAAATGTTGGAAGAGGAGGAGAGGAAGGCCCAGGAAGGAAGTATCAACGAGTATGACGATGCACAGCTACTCGAGACTGCTGATCAGCATGACAAGATGAACAAATTGGACCATAACGATTCTCTCTTGGAAGTTTCTGATGACTATAAAAAATTAGAAGAAATTCGGCGGCAGCTCCGAGAATTGGAGGAAGAAGAAGCCCGTGAGCAGAGCCAATTATTGACGTCCCGAGACGATAAAACAGCTCCTAAAGAAACCGACGCTATTCTTGACGATAAATTCGACAGCGATTGCGCTACTTTTGATGTGGAAAGTCTTCAAAAGACCTTATCTGCTGAGCTGATGAAAACGGATAGTCCAAATCCGGGAACGAACTGTGTTCAAGAACGAAAATCTGAACCTGAAAATGTTACTCAGAAGGCCAAGAATAATAGGGGTGTAAAAAGGGCCCCGGATGAGCATCTTATTTCTCTCGTAATGAGTTCTGTGATGGAGGAACTTAAGAAAGATTTGAAGACTTCCATAGCCAACAATCTCATGCAGAACCAGCATAAGAAGCTGGATGCTTTCGCAAGCAAGAAACAGAAAACAGAAGCTTGAAGAAAATGATTCGGTGATAAGAGTAGTTTCTGCAATCTCTACATTTTCATATAAAAAAAGTAGAATCGAAGTTGAGCTTATAACATAAGTTTGTCTTTAGTGCCCGTAGTAATATGCCTATAGTTGCTGTTGTACACATTTCTGCCTTGCGATCTCGTCTGGTATTTGTGTTGTACATATTCTTTAAAAATGTGTATTTTCAATAGAGCTCAACTCTTCATCAACTGCTTGTACTATAACGCATTACTTTTTTTGCTTTTCTAACATGGAACTACTAGTAGCATTGTGTTTGTTGCGACGTTGGCCATCTGACGAACGTGTATCGTAGCCATCAGACGTACGTGTATTGTAAATTCTTTTGTCACTTGAGCGCTTTGCGTAATTTTAAACTTATAATAGTAATTGCCAGCGTCTTAAATTGTTTCTGAAAGGAATGAAATTTGGTGGTCGTAATTATGTTTTTGATACCAAGTACTGTTTTTTTTTTCTTTGACTTCGGTAACTCTAAAATCAATATCCAAGATTTTATGTGCTCTATAATAACATTCTTAATGCCGATTAAGAGCATTATTATTTCAAGAAATTTGAATTTTAAATCAGTCTCTGGACGGTTAAATTGATTATAATCCAGTTGAAGGTCTTTTTGTTGATATACCTCAGAGTTTAATGCATTTGCTGTAATGTTGAAGCCTAGTTTACCTTAGTTAATATTAGTTAATTTTAGGTAGTATTTTTCTGGAAAATTCTTCATCACAGTAAATATTCTTGACCAGAGCTCTATATTTCTTATCTTTTATGTGCGAGAGAGTTCACAATATCAACTTTATTTTATGATAAACCGCGGTTGGTTCCGACTACACAAGCCTATCGATACGCTGAACACGTGTTGAGTTTATCGAGAGTACTTCCTAGCAAAACCTTCCAGAAACGGGATAACTTACAGCGTCTATGACAGCAGTTCTTCACCCATGGGAATCAACAGTTTGGTTTCTCATTTTATTTACGATATAAGATTTTTCTGTGGGGTAGAACATGAAACCTAACTCGTAAATTAGAACCTAAAAATCGTATATTTCTTGCATGTTGGTGAATGAATCTGCTATCTGCTGGGAATATCTCCACGTGGGTGTAGGACTAACGTGGAAGTCGGGACATCTCGTAGACTTTGACTTCTAATATGCGTATGTAGGATGCTTGCTTATCTCCGTGATGAGGCCTATCAAAACAGCAATCATTCCCTTGTATGTCAGGACATTTTATTTGCACGACATGATCGGAGCGCGTGATAGATAAATTCAGCTGGCTTCGTCACTCATCTTGCTGCCCTTCACAGTCACTAATAGGACTCGGGAGTAAGAAGTTATCTCGAAAGACTGCTGTGAGGAGCAAATCGATAAAATGCGGTTAAATATTATTTGCATATCGGCATTCTTAATCTTTCTGGTGCTTTTTCTGTGCTTAAATGTTGCTGGGTTCTACATGCGATATTCGAATAATACGCATTCTTGGTCAAAGCCATTATTTAACACCAATCTTGCCATCCATGAATTACCGACTGAATTTTCACGCGATGATGAGATATTTGTTGACGAAGCATTGGAAGGAAGCAGTGAAGGTAATTTCTGGAGAATTGAACCCGAAATTTCAGTGGAGTCACATTCACTGGATGATGTCTTGAGCGCCCAAGAAATAGTCTACACGGCAGCTGTGCTCGAGATGGAGGCGGATAGAAACTGGACTCAAGGCGGAAGCGAACAAATTTTCAAACGGAACATTCGCAGCATCGAGTTTTATGCCGCCCAAGCCAAAATTCTGGTGAGTTAATTGGTGGTGATCGATGGATGGCTAAAGGACAAGTTTGTCCGCTACACATTTAGCAAACTATTTTGGTCAGTCTTGATATTCATTTTCGATTGATTTTTGAGTCAGTAGCGTATGGTATAAATTATAAAAGATCATTCATTCACCGTTTCATTTGAACACTTTAATCTTGAGAGCATTTCTTGGCTCAGTTGGTCCAATATTTTTGGGGTTATTTTGTTGGCATTCATGGTTGTTCCGTTAGCGATACGATTCAACTAATCCATTACATAATTAAATTTTTCTCATTGTCACAGTTGTTATGAGTGTTGAAGTTGAATTAAGTTGTAGTAAATAGAGATAATAACTCAGGATTTAATTAGAACTTGTGTTAAGGGAGCCGACATCGTGCTGTGCCCGGAGTACGGGCTGGAGGGACTGGACCATCACTCACGGAACCAGTCCGTGTTTAGCGCGCTCAGCCTTGCTGTTCCCTCGCCGCTAGAGAGCGTGGCGCCTTGTGACGTCAACAGTTCAGTCTTTGATGTGAGTTCTAGCCTTGAAGCTTAAAGAAGAAACATGTTTTATATCTCAAATTCGGTAAGAGAATGTCGCACCAAGTCTAGACACGCTTATACAGCTAACTCTTTTGTAGTAGCATGTTCATTTATATATACAGCTGCTGTGCAGCCCAGTATATATATACTGTGAATCATGACTGAGGAATTCAAAATTTTTATACGATGATGCATCCAGCATCCAAAAGACGGTCGGTTGTTGATGTTGCGCCTACGGCCATGAGCGTACGAGGGGCCGGCTCAGGTGGTGGACAAGAAGGCAGCCAAAAGAGCGAAACAACCTGGGACGAAAGGAGGAGGATAGTCCGCATGGCCGTAGCCTACATTAGACTGTCCTATACTGAGGAGTCGTTGAAGGTTAGGGCAAGCGAAAAAATGCCGAGTAACCTGGAATAGGCCTCTGTGCCTCAAGGCTGGAGGCGCTTGGTGAGGGCTTCTCTCTTGACGTGTGATACGAAGGAACTGTATTGTCCGGAACGGAGCTGAGCAACCGCAGAGTGGTTGGGGGCTAGGGAGCAAGGCTCCTTCGGAAGCTACGGCATGTGGTTGAGTTCCAGGTACCTTACTGGTCTCGTGGAAGTAGCCGAATCCTTCCCGCATTAGACGACAAGAATGATGCCATCCGATAACAGGCCAGCCACGAGGTGCCAACATCTGGACATGGAAGCAGCCTTTATGGACCTGTGTTCGTTAGTAGCGAAGACGATGAGAAAGGAATGGCTGGAGAGTACTGGCAAGGATCTGCCTGCTAGGCCACCCATGCTAGCGCTAGGTTATCGAATAAGGGATGTGCACCTGACTCAATATTGAGGTGGTCGATTGAAGTCATTGTGAGGAATCCAATGATAAATCTCATGTCCAGGTTTTAACTGGTTTGTATAGGCTTGCTACGGCGGTGTGGGAGGCGAACAGGTACCGTTGGAGCATGTGACAGTGAAGATTGGGCTCGTCACCGCTCATGATGGTTTTGTAAGTGGGAATGATGTCCTCTTTAAAGAGGCCTGCGTTTTTGGTTGCGTAGGGTGCATTCCACATTTCTGACATGCCAGAGTTTTAAAGATATTCATATACGCATCGAAAGGTTTCTCTTCCCATGTTGAAAATGTTTTAACCACTACTGGCGCACTGGGCAAGCGTAGGACGTAGACTAAGCGGAATAGCGCTGCCGATGAGCTGATCCTTGAGGGGCTCGTGTGGGAACTGCTATGAAGTGTCATTGATTTCCTGAGACAATGCCTGACGCCTGCCTGCTTCTAAGTTAACAGTCAAGGTTGTGAACTAGATAGTGATGAAATTTGGAGGCTGTAATCGTACAGAGAAGTGCGTGATCGACGCTGTGGAACGCTTTTGAATAGATCGAAGGTAGCTGCCAGTGCCGGCTGCGTCCACCACTGTAATAAAAGTTCTCCACAATCTAATGCGCGGTTGGAAGGTAGCTGCGACCTCCGAATGACACGGTTTGAAGTCATATTTCGACGGAACAGTATCGGTTGGGCTACGAGATGTGGGAGTGGAAGCCGCTCTTTGACCGTTTGTAAGAGGAGAGAAATGGGGCTGGAGGAGCCCTAGTCTTATGGATTAACGGGTTCAGCACCGGCATCATTTTAGCAGGAGTGGAGACAGTTGTATTGAAATTATTAAATTCATAGATTTTTCATAGGAGATTTGCAATAACCAAAACTCAAAAGTTGCGTGTTTTTTCAAGAAATGTCATGGCATGCAACAAACTCATTACTAAGCTGTACATTAGTTATGTTGAACAGTGAACACTGGCACCTTATGGTCAAGTCTCGATTTTCTTGTCATTTATTTAAATATCTGATAGCTAAATTATTTCCTGAACAAGACTAGAGTCAGTTACCGTACATTTAAAAATACGTATACTTTGATTATTCCTCAATAGTAGTGAAGCCATTTACTGAGTAGTTATAGAAACCAACCGAGCCAGATTGCGAGAAGTACTCTTATCCTACGGAACAACTGAAATCTAGAAACGATTTTAAACATACCGTTCGTAGAAAAGATTTTATCAAAAGGCCAGCATTTTAGATCTGCGAACTAGTCAAGAAAAGTAAAAGAATCGGCGACAGGCCTATCCAGGCCTATTCTTCAATGCCGTAGATACTATACTAAGTACAATTTTATGTTTGGTTTCTTCAGCCGCTGCACGAGTTGAGCTGCACAGCACGCCATCAGCAGTTGTACTTGGTTGTTGACTTAGCTGAAAAATCCTGCAAAAACGATACCATCGCAGCAGAATGCGCGCCCGACCAGCTCGTCTACTACAATACTCAGGTCGTTTTCGATCGTACGGGCGTGGTCGTAGCCAGGTGAGACCAAATAACATGACGTAAGTTTCATAGGTGTGCTTGCTAACGCTTTTTTTTTGCCTACTCGTTTTATAGTTATATTTTCAACAGTAAGTTATGACCCTTTTGAGTGAATCATTCATAGGCTAGTAAATATATCTTGATTTGTACAAAAGTGAGGCAAATTTAATGTTAGACAACTAGAAACCCATTTCCAGCCTCGGTGTTACTGCGGCCTGTCATTTTCTTAAAATTATTTTTGTAATTATAATTTTGTATTACGTTTCAACATTCTGGGTAAACTCCAATCAATTATATACATTCTTATTCTATTCAATTTGAATTTCGAGTAGTTTTCTGACGCGTAATCATTCGACAGGTACCGCAAACGCCATCTTTTTTTGGAACCGAAATTCTCGCCGAGTCCCGACTCCATGGATGCCGCTCTCTTCACTTCGGACTTCGGCGTCACGTTCTCATTGCAGGTGAGGGCGGTGTTGCTTCTAAAGAGCTTATTCTTAATTATTTTTTTATTTGTGCCAAACGTAGTAATTTTGTGTGTAAATTTTTCAGTAAGAATTTTTTGGCTGGTAGTGATTGTGGTGTCGGGAAAAGAACGATTATAATCACAGGTGCTTTCTTACTTCGAAATTTCATCGGTCAATCATAATTAGGGAATAAATTTTTCGTGTATTTTTTGGAAATACTTTGATGCGGAAAATTACTACGTAATATTCGTACCTAGGCCTATGCAAATTTCTCTATTTATTAGAAGCTTCCGTTCCCCTAACTCTCGCCCTCAAATTTAACTACGTATAAAATATTTTTGTTATATGAATCATGGTAAAGCGATCGCAATGACTTCAATCATGAAAATGTGTAAACCTTATATGTAGATTGTTTTATTTGTTGTCAATAACTGTGGACTCGCCTTGCTTCACACGCCAGGATGCATAACGAAGATTTCTCATGAGTATAACTTATTATATAACTTATATAATAAGTATAACTTATTCTGACGACGTCTTATCCAACCTCAGATCTGCTTCGACATTCTCTTCGAGGATCCTGGCTACGCTAACGTACAACGCAACCTCACGCGCGACATCGTCATGAGCACAGCGTGGGTGGACGTGGCGCCATTTAACCTGGGTATCTTCCACGATAAAAAAGAATGACATTGTTGCGTGTATTTATTAAGCTTTGTGTTATGAAGTATTATGATATCTTTCATAATACTTCTATTTAATTAATTCTATACTTCTATTTAATTAATTTCATTTAATCGCTTGATTCTCGTGAAGTTTGGATTACTGGCATTGATAAGCTTTAGGAGGCGTTGTCATGAAAATACTTTCTGTTCATTTTTCGTTTAATTTTAGCTTGACAAAAATTACCACACTATTATGTGCTACTCGTACCATTTTGTCTAAAATTGTGGATATTTGTCTCAAATTCGAACCACCTCTTGAGCGACTTATTTTCGATGGAATATATTTTTTTCAGCTCCAAATGTTCAGAACTCGTTCAGTCGTCGGCTGGGAGTGAACCTGCTGGCGTCCAACTACCACTGGCCGGAGCAGAGCAAGCTGGGGTCGGGAGTGTACCGCGGCTACAGCGATATGAAGCACGCGTACACCTACGATCAACATTCTGGTTAGAACTCTGGTTTAAAATGACGGGTAGTTGAACCAATGGCCTACTTGAGGTCTCAGAGTTCAAAAATTAGTACGTTGACTTCTCATCCACGTTGGCTAAATTTTGTCACATTTCGACGAAGTTTGGTCATTTTGGGCGATTTGCTTCTGCGCCTGATATTACCTAGCAACGCGTCTGTGACTGATACTTCAAGTTTATTTGATTGCTATCGTTGCATTGTTGTTGCGAACGTGTTTTTAATCGCGTAGAATTATTTCGCCGTCGATGAACACGTGCGTCTGTTGCGCTCATGAGCAACAGACTTTATACCATTATTGCATCTAATAATTGCGAGACTCGGGAATCGCAGAGACAATTTTCTGATTGCAATTTTATTTATTGTTACCATCTACCCTTCATGACTCTACAGTTTCATATGTATGCATATATGCGAAATTGGAAATTCAGAGGCAGAAATGCGTAAGCAGACCAAAATTAATGAAGTATGACACTATAAAATAATTCGAAGATTTTAGATAGTTGACTTCCGGTTTCCTAGCACCGGAACTGAGGCCTGCAACGGAATTTCTATGATTACGCGTCAGAATATTTACGGTTCTTATTTCTTGTGTTGGCTTAAGATTAACCTTGACATTATTTAATCCTAGGATTAAATTAAAAATTAATATTTCAATCTCAACCAATTTGGCGGAAGCTAGCATTTACAAATTCTCAATAATCTTGCCTGTACTCCATGAAACTTTCGTGTAATTTTTTCTCGTATCAGAATTAATATTTATAAAGCAAAGACCTTCCCTGCCACCTGCACATACTTTCGCAGGAGACGTGCTCGTCGTCGCCCCCGTCAGGACGCGCCTCTCGACGGCGCCCCTGCGACCGCCCTCACCTCGCCTCTCCCGGCCTATGATCCTTAAGGTATTGGATCCTCGAAGGCTCTCCATTCTCTAGTCGTCATTTCATACCCATATTCTTTTATTCACACCCATATTCTTTTATTCACACCCATATTCTTTTATTCACACCCATATTCTTTTATTCATACCCATATTCCTTTATTCATACCCATATTCTTTTATTCATACCCATATTCTTTTATTCATACCCATATTCCGAAATTTTTCTTGTGATCTGCTTCTTCTTAGCTATGCACGAGTTAGCTAGACGCTATTTTTGATATGCATTGCCTTTCATAGTAATCCTTTCCATACATTTACTGGAATGACATTCAGATTACGGCTTAAAGAGAACGAGCTAAAAAACATAATTAAATAAAAAAAAACTCCTAATACAGTTACTGCTAATGAAAAATAACAATAAATTGCGAATAATCTTGTGCATTCCTCACAGTACAAAAAACCGTCTGATGGTCACCGCCAGCTGAACGTACGGCGCTTCCCTATGAAGCTCCTGAGCACCAGCGACGTTCTCAATGCTTCTTCGACGGCAGGACAAGAATTTCACGTTCAAGTGTGCCACAAGAACCTGTGCTGTGACTTGCAGTACCAGTACATGGCCTCTGAGAAGCAAGTATACCGTTCAGTGGCATACAGTGGTCTCTTCCCTGCCGGGGTGAAGCTCATCTACTTGCAACTCTGCGGTGTCGTTTGGTGCAAATCCACTGACGTAGATTCCTGCTCCGACTATGTAACTCAGATGGATGCCTCCTCGGATGTCTTTGGACCTTTTAATGTTGCAGGAAACTTTACGAGTGACATCACATTCCCAAACGCGATGACCAGGAATGAGACGCTTGTCTCCAACGATCTCTACGAGTTCACCGAAGAACCTGGTTATTCCTCCAAGCTCGAGTTCAAACAAGAGGTTCCGTTTTTGCTCACAAGTTACTTGGCCGGCAGGAACTTTTCCAGAGACGTGCCGAACCGACAGCTCACTCAGGAGGAGCAAGAGTCTATTCTTGGGGTTGCAAATTTGTTTAATTTTATTGTATAATTTTTCATCAATTAATTGATTAGTACTATGTCAGATTGCGTCTTGAGCAATGTAAATTCATCGACATTATCCTTCGATGATGTTATATTTCTCTTCCCAATAATAAATGTAAAAATAAAATGTAATGATTTTGTAAAAGCTTGCATGCACATTTTGTGGAGGATGAAAAGCAATCTTCATCATCAGAGTTTTATTCGTCTTAACCTATTACATTCAAGAAAGCTGATCCTAATATGATAGAAGCATTGCTACTGGTCGTCATGTCAGCTAATGAGACCCAAGAACGTTGGAAATTCATCCGCTAGTTTACTGGCTGTCGAAACTGAAAAATTAGGAGTAAAATGTATAAATTTCAACCGGTCGATTTTAACCACCTGGAAAAGCGAACATTTGGGCGGCAGCACAACAATCACAGTCTATACTATATTCGGTCAACTATTAATCGGAAACGAAAGTCAATTTTTGATGACTTGCGTTAATACCTACAATATATGCCGACGGTGAAATAAAATTTCAAGTTTTCGTTTCGATCAATAAGCATATCTAATTTTACGAGTACTGGACGATTTATAGTAAATATGTACATATTTGCTCAGATCTAATACCCCTAAAAACACTCAATCGACAATTTTACGGACCCGCCTGCGGACTCGCGCAACTGGGACACTCATAATTCCTTCAATACTTAACGGATCTGCATGAATTGTGGAATGTGAGTATTAATTATCGATACGCTGCCGCAGGAATTATTACAGAAGTTTACATGAATTATTTTTTAATTAAAACCAATAAACGTATTTTTTAAGCAACTGGGCCGCTCATAATTCCTTCAATACTTAACGGATCTACATGAATTTTGGAATATGAGTATTAATTATCGATATGATGTCCATAGTTATTTAACAATCATTTTTAAGGTCCGTACATTGACTACTTTATTCTTACCCAATCAATACATAAGGAAACAACATAATGATGTCTTGTGTAAACGGTGTTGGCTGACTCGGTTCATTAACAGCTGCGACTGCACAACTTTTATGCCTTCATGTATTAACTGCCACAATTCGCATGTCACTACTCACAAACATTTTCAATTTGGTATTCAAGACTAAATAGAAATATTAAAGATATTTTCACTCCTATGTTACTACCAAAAATTTTGTAACGGAATCCAGAGGTGAGGTAGCTTACGATGGGCTGGGCACCACGTGGCACAGCGACGTAACGGGCCTCCCGTCGTTAGGTTGACTGGACATCAACGTATGCCTGTCGCGTACCTTTTTTGGGCTCACTATACTAAAGTAAGAAATATGAACGAGTCATTTTATCCAAATTGTGACATTTTCTTACCCTCAGCACAAGCAGACGCCTCAATGATACTCTTTTTTGCCCGGGCCAAACTGAGTCAGAATGACCCAAACAAGGGCGAAAATGGCATCTCTTTTTTGTGAAAATTCTCAGTCATTTCTCCGTGCATATAGAATTACAATTACGTATTCCTGGCCACCAATGCGAACACTGAGGACCTTACACTACGTTCCTGAGACTACAGCAACACTGTGATGCAAGAGCTTCAACTACCGTTAATTGTAGAGTGAAAGAAATATGCGCACTGGAATAAAGGGTTATGTAATTTATCAAGGCAGTTCTCTCAATTAATTAGGCTTAGTATTAAATGCTCACTCACTGTTCAAATAAGATGGAATGATTTTCTGAGAGACTCCTTGCTTTGAATTAAAAGCAAATTTAAACTAAACATGTAAAATCCTAATTCCTCAGCTCGCCATTAGACACAAATTGAACAATCAGAACAACAGCACGAGGTGCTCCAAAAAAGCAAATCGGTCGAGTGACGCACGAATCGTTGATATACTAAGCAGAAAAAAGTAACCATCAGAACTTTCCTAATACAAACGAATTACCAATAAAAATATAAGTCTGTATGGTATAAAATAAGGCAGAGATTTTGCTGATGCTATCTTTCTAGAAACCAATTATTTAACTTTCAAGCTGGCCTCGCTCGAACTAAATAATGCACACAAGTTAAAAAGTGAATGAGAAATGATACATGGAAGATATTTTGTATGATAGCAACCATTATCGAAGTTTAACTTAACTTCCTTAGCAGGGCGACTGATGATACATGTAAAATGAAGATGATGCAGCTAGTTCATGCAAAATAAACTGACATTCAAAGACTGGAATAGTTAGGAACAAAATATTCCTTACACACGATGATTTCTACTATACATAAATAATTTGATTTTCAAACTGTTATTCTCTGGTAATAAAAGGAACACCTTGATAGAAAAACGATACAATTTTTTCATTCAGATTGCACTGTGGTCAAGGCCCGTGATTCTTGTTCCGACATCCGTGACCACGGAGAGCAAGTGGAATGTGGAGAGGTGCTACTGCATGAGACTCTAATGAAGGCTCGCATGAAATCAATTTGCCAGGAACTGTGAAACTTGCCAATCAGCTAAACATTTAACCTGAGTATCTTATGAACATCAGAATTACGTTGGGTCTAAATGTATAAATTTTCAACAAGCCGTTCCTAACCAGTATTGTTTATTTGACATTAGTCAGCCTTCAAGCGGCAAGTAAATTTTTTTACACGAGATATCTTTGGTTCCACGACATCAACAACCTCACACGGAGAACGAGAAAACATCCATGCAGCACCACACTTAACATTAAAAACATCGAATTAACACAACTCATTCTTCCTTAGAAAGCTGTAATAAAAATAACTCACTTCTTTATACGTATATACTCTCCTTCAGTAAATAAAAAGACTAGTCTTTATTACAAAATAAGAGATGCCAAATCAACAGCATTTTGAATAAAACAGACTTCCTTGCCGTAAAATTATAGTGTTTCATTAGTAACAGAAGGAAAAAATCGAGATCAGTCAGTGTTTGATGTCTTAGAAATATTATCCCTTCCAGATAAACCGGATAGCACGCAGCCAAAAGTCCTACATAAAAATCACTGCCTTGCTAGAAGCAAACTGGGGAAAGGCCTTCAGAGCGTTTATAAGGAATCGATTGCAGTGCCACAATATTGGTCGACCTGCAACGTCAAGTATAACTTATAATTTTATATTATTAATAAACAAAATTTGTGTCAAACACATGCTTTGTAGCAAAAAATGAGAAAAAAACTCTTCAATTCGTCAGACGATTAAAAGATTACATCCCGAAGCATTTGGTCATCGCATCCTATAAGATAATGGGTATTGACGCATCCAGGGGCATGAATATCATAGCATCCTAGGAAAGTAGGAATTATCGCATCCAGGGCGTGAATATTGGTCATAGCATCCTAGGAAAGTAGGAATTATCGCATCCAGGGCGTGAATATTGGTCATAGCATCCTAGGATAGTAGGAATTAACGCATCCGGGGAATAGAATTTGGTAATAGCATCCTATATAGGATAGGAATTAACGCGTCCAGAGGGTGGATACTGGTCATGGCATCCTATGATAGTAAGAATTATCGCATCCAGGGCGTTGGGTTCCTGAGGACAGCTTGCCTGCGGACGCCCCACTTCTTGCACGTACCGTACCAGTTGTAGGAGGAACACATCTTCTTCTTCTCGAACACGAAGCACTCGGTCGCCACCACGTCGAAGAATACGCGACCAACGAGGTTCGCCGCGCCGCTGTTCGAGGACTTCAGACACGTGCGGAATCTGCGGAAAATGCAAATAGAAGCTGGATTCACGGCTGACACGAAGTGAAATGAATAAGAGTTTTTGCCCAAAAGAATTTGAAGGGAGCGATAATTCATGAGTGTTTCGTGATGTACAACACGGAAGGTAGTATTTGGGTTACATCCCTAATACTTTGGGTTAGCAGTATCATAGAGGCACACGTACGATTCTAACCCGATTTTCGTTAAAGTGAAAGATTGAAATTGCGATTACAATTTCTGAGAAAAATCGTTCTCTTCATCCTGTTGCATCATTAAAATGCGCATCATTTTCCCGACATTTTTCTGGACAATTAGATAACATCGTGAAATTGTAAAATTCACATGTCGTTTGCTTCCTTCAGTACAACAATGTCACCTGAAAGTTGTGAAATTGAGCCCTGAATATCATTGTTTTGCAAGGACTGCACGCATACAAATGTACGGTAGAAATTCGCGGAAATTCTAGAAATTCTTCAACCTTATCATCACCCTATTAAAAGCTCACATTCTGATCAAAAACTGTGCATGGAATAAAGCTTTTCGGTGGCACGAGGAACGTTTCACGCCAGCGATGCGTTCAGGGGCTGACAGATCAATGATAGAAATCCGTTATGGCGTGAGGCCTAATCCTGGAATCTTGAATTGAACCTAACACTTTAACTTCCTTACGGCCAATAGATAGAAACTATCTGGATTGTCTGATCCGAGTAGCGTGAAATTAAATCCTTGGCTTAGATAAAATTCCTCTAAAAGCTCGCTGAAAATTTTCATACTGTGACAGCCAATATTTTTGCATCTACAACGTTGGGTGAGAATCCTGCCTTGTTGGGCGCTCCATCTGTTATTGAAAAAATGTTTCAGTGGCCGGATCATGACACACTTGAAGAAATAACTAATAATTATATACATATAATATTGTTAAGACTGGAATCCAACGCGGTGATATTCAAAATAATTCTAGACAATATTAAAACTTCAAATTTCTATGGCATATGTTACAGATTTCTATAGACTGGAACACTACGCACAATCATTGAGTTTTATATACTGCATTGCATTGGTTTTCATGCGAACTTTTTGGCACAAATGGTAGAGTAGCCACAATAGCCATGCACATTTTCGTGGTTTATTTTATGATAGAGCGAAACGTTGGCGTCTTCTAGGCAATTGAGAGTTATACACGAGATTCATCTTCAAGGCCGTAGTAATAAACGAGGCTCCTGCAACATGTTGACATGAACACTGAACCGTTAACAATCACCAACGATTAAATAGAGTTCAATTAGTTGTTTATAATAATTTTAATGTTATTTTTAACTTATTACGAGGCATGTTTTTAAGTCAGTACCGTTTTGGAATTAAAAAAGACGTGCAAAGATATAGTAATAATTTTATTTTTACGTAAAAGCCTGTACCTTAATCTACTTTTCAACATAATTTCCGTGAATATTTAGGCACTTGTCATAACGTGGCACCAGTTTTTGAATACCCTCCTGATAAAATTCTGCCGCCTGACTTATTAACCACTGCATCACAAATGAAGAGTGCAGTGTGATGCATTTGATGCATCAAGTGCAGTGTGATGCATCATACTGCATCAAATGCATCACACTGCACTTGAAGAAACACGTGGGCGTTCGGCGTCTTCAAGACGATAACGAAGCAAAACATTTGTGATGCAGTGGTTAACAAGTCAGGGTAATTATATCAGGAGGGTATTCAAAAACTGGTGCCACGTTATGACAAGTGCCTCAATATTCACGAAAATTATGTAGAAAAGTAGAATAAGGTACAGGCTTTCATGTAAAAATAAATGATTGCGATATCTTTGCAAGACCTTTTTAATTCCAAAATGGTCCTGACTTAAAAACATGCCTAGGATATCAGCCAGTTCACGCTGCAGCTGACGGCAGTGGACACACTCATGCGATATGCTCAACAATTCATGATTTGATGACCGCTTCCAGTTTAGAGGTAACACTGATATTGTGAACTATTTTCGAGCGTTAAGCGCAAAGTTTGTTCGATATAACTTGTGTGCCTTCGTGAACAAATTTGGAAGTAATTGTGAAACATCAGTAAAAAGTGCACGGTATCGTCGCGTCTGTTGTAATTATTAGAAGCAGTCTGGAGCTTGTATGATTAAACTACGAAAATAAAAACATTTTAATGCGATGGTAAAGAACAATTGGATGGCGAAGGAAAAACACGTTTAACGCCAACATTTCGCAATCGCCGCTGCATATAAACAGTTTCGAGTGCATAAATAAGTAGGATTTTTCATTAAAGTTTAAGTTTTTTATATATTTTTCCATAGGGCATCGCAGAAGAGACAAAATACTGTGCAAGGGCACCGATCCGGTTAATGAGAGCAAACACTACCCTACCTCCATCAGCAATATATACTTTAGGTAGGAGTACTATTTTAGAGAACAGACTTCGTGAACATTTTTAATTTTTAACGAAAACAGTTCAGGAGTTTCGCGTAGAATGCAGACCCGGTCTAGAACAAACCTTGACTCACAGCTTTTTCGGCAATTTTTAAAATTATAGTTTGGCTGTTTCGCAAATCACAACCTTGGATTTCCCCTGTCCTAGCTGTGACTAGACTCCGCATCTGGCCACCCCATGCATGTCGCCCTAAGGCTGGGCCGCGACGGAAGCGAATTCTTCGTATCGACTTTCCGCTCGACTGCGTAGGTTCGATCTTCTTCGCACCGCCGGCGCCATCGAGCGCTTAAAATACGACGGTCAGCGCGGGCGATATGTGATGTCCGATGAATGCGGCCACCGGCATAACTTATGAAACCAAGAACCGAAAATATCCTCCAAGTTGCTGCGCACGCCAAATGCGCTAATAATGCATAAAAATTCCCGGTTCCCAAATTCTTATTTGTACGTTAAGGTAAATTGCATGCTATAGCGACACACATGATCATGACAGAAAACCACTATATCGCAACCTAGAGCCTTTGAATAGAAGCTCTATACTTGATGCTGAATAGAAGTTCTAATTCAATGCAAGATGTTAAGATTTGTGTTATCATCACAGCTAATAAATTTCATATACACGATGGTTATGAAGGATTTTAGCATTAAATAGCGATGGCGAAGACTCAAAATTTCGAAATGCCTGTACTCTTTATGTTCTCGGGCACAAAAGCATTAACATACGTTTGTGAACACGCGTAAGTTTTGACCAAGCATCAATTCATTTCAACAATTGCATTCGATTGCTCGATCCTAATGCTGGAGAGACTATTTTACCACTGTTTCTTCAAATTATTAGAAAAAGGTTTCAAAATTTCACTAGCTACAATTTATTTCAGTCGAACCTCCCATTCAAATAATTGCATGCTAATTTCACTCTAGATTATCTCTAATTACGACCGAGTGAATTGCGTTGCATGTTACAGATATGATTGTTTAATGTTTATGTATCGCCAACGACGCAGTGGACCCTGCACCATGAGTCTCATTGAGGCACTTCAATGTATGAATAAATGCAGTCAGATGTCATGCGTGTTACCCGGGTGATGTCTAGTATATTATTGAGCGCAGTTGAGTGGTCTTCGCTCTCGTCGCGCTACATCAGTAAGTCAGTTGAGGGAGGGCTTCACTGAATTTACGGCTATAAGTTCCTGCAATTAGTCTAAATTAATGCGGAAAATGCGATGTATGAAGATACAATACCTAACATATAATCTCACACGCTTTCAAAGCATCTTGCATGCACAGTTCCTACGACTGCCTCCGAAAATGCAAACAACCATGACGAACTTATCGAGAATGCCAGCGTACATTGCTCATTTGAAAATAATGAAGCTTCTTGAAGATTTTCTTTGCAAAAATACGAGAACCCAAAAACTTTCACACTCTAATGATGCATGATATTAGAGCAACCCTTATAAAGCAACTAACATAAATTTCGAGAAATAACAACGAGAAATAACAATATTGAAGGTCATACATTTTACAGAAATAGAAGGTGCTTAAATTTACGATCGGAAGCTCACAACGACGAAGTATTATAAATAACAAAAAATGAACGCAGAATTAAGAGATCCATGAACAGATGTGAGCCGAGCGAAAACCAATAAAAAAGGTTCGTTGCAGTTTAGGGCATCAACAGCCACCATTTACATATATCGCGGTCAAGTCACCATAGCATATTGGAGCCCAGGCTTATGTCATGTTTCAGGGTTAATATGCAGGAGAAATAACTGTGTTTATCCTTCCGCATTAAATCTGTTTTTTGAAATTTATCAACAAATTCTGCGCGAGTAGTCGACAATTAATAATTATAGCATAAAGATTAATTATTATGCATCAACAAGATCGGCGCATTCCTTGTCCAAAAAGAGTACTGCGCTGCCTGCTTGGCCTTGCTGCGTTGGACCTCAATAATACACATTCTATTGCAATACTCAAATATCGTTGCGAAATAATAATTATTTAACTCACTTAATATACACAATTTAGGATTGAGAAAATGTGATGTGAGTTTAAAACATTATCAAATTAAACAGACACCGATGGTATTTAAATTTCTACAACAGGCTAGATTGTGGGAATGCATATAGCAATCACGCGTTGACTCGCTGAACGAAAAGTGGAGTAGTCTTCGCGGCGCATCACCACGCGGTCCAAACAAAACAAATATATTTAATAGAATAGAAGTGCCGGCACTGAAGAAATAGACGCATGGCCAATTGGTTGCTACCACGCATCTGCAGATATCTACATGAACAACAGCTCAATTATCCAGCTTAATTAAACACATGCAGTGCTTGAAAATATTTACACCGTAGATTTGGCACATTGCTGCTGCGTCTAACCTTAAGATAACATGGAATTATGGCTAAGTGTTAAAACAAGCAATGACCAGTTCGTACCAGAGGTTCCTAGGAATTGATGACATGCTGGATCTTATATATTAAATTCTAATTAAGAGAAAGAAGGCTAGGTTTTTCTTGCAAAAACGTACACATGTCTAAGAGAAAATAAATACAGTGCTCCGTGGATAACATACTTTTCATCATGACCTCTTTTAAAAAATAGATGTTTACGAATAATATGATGACATTTAGACCCCAAAGCAAAGTGGCGAGAGGGCCATATTCCGACAGGGGAGGAAAGGGCAATGAGTTCCGCAGCGCGCACGAGGCAGGAGACAGGTTCAAACCCCAACAATGACGGAGAATACCTCAGCTCTATAGTCGCAAGCTTCTGTCATAAAAGGGTCGATACAAGTTTTTTTAAGGATTTTAAAAAGGTTTTATTACACACGAAAGAAACAAGTAATATATTAATAATAAAGTAATATATTTCTAATTGCAATAATCAACATAATTTTTAAAATTAAAACGGGACGGTATGTATTTGCCCAACTTTGCGGAGTAATATGCAATTATTGTTCTAATATTATATCCGAATAGTGAATCAGTAAAAGTTTGATATGCTGTAAACAGTTGGCACCATGAAATTGCTCAATAGATTCAGGATGACTAAGTCGTGTAAAAGAATTGTTTCCAAGAAGGGATGGTTCCGAATCTTTTCAAAACAGTCCACATGCAGGTTGCATAACTGAATGCGGGATCTCAATTTCCTTGCATAATGTGCAGGATTTTTTCATTGTCTTTAACGTTCCATAGTCGCGGTCAGCATATTTTTACATCCAGGGAAATAATATATTTTGCGTAAACTGCGCAAGATTTCGACGACTGCGAATTGCGAGCTGTAATACGTTCTCGCGATGTAGAAGGAATCAAAGTAGCTTTCATAAATCGTCAGAAATTGATGCTTATGACAGATAATGAAACAAATGAATTGTGCGGAAATTGGATAGTGACTTTTAAGGTGGGTGCACAAACAAAGATAGAAGCGAGTGACTTTCCTCGAACCGTGAAAAATCGCAAATAATAGGGTCGTGTTCAGGCTACTCAGAGTTGCGACAACCCAGATAGCATCGAGATGGGTCAAGTGACACCCAGTCGTTGCTGCACTTGAAGACACATCTGGCGGGCAGCGTCCTACTTATGATGAAGAGTGAAATCCATCTTGTTGTTGTTGTAGTGGTTACAGTATCAGGCGGCTGAGCGGCGTTCTTTTTTGACGATGACATTCAAAAACAGGTCCCACGCTGCGGTGGTGTCATAATATTAACAGGAATCGTGTAGAAAAAGTGCTGAGTACGCTTTTTTAGGGTATTAATATTTTTTAGAAAATATTCACCGTGTTTTTTTTTTCATTTCAAAACGTTACTAGCTGGTATTAAAAACATTATTAGCGCACAAGAGGTTTTATAGTTACTCAAAAAATATGGAACGAGGATCTTCAAAACTCGTTTTTTTGGCAGCTGCTAAAATAGTCGAAAAATTTCCCTGTACTCTACGGTCCCAAATGTTTACAGCATAAATTTTTAGATGTGACACAGATAATCTTTACGAGAGGTAATCTTTAGAACTCTATTACGGCTCAGTAAAGGCCGCATGTTTTGCAGATGCTGCTGCAATCTCTACATAATTTATGACTTATAAGATAGTGAAACGCTAAGATGTAATAATAAAAAGATTTACGCTAGCATGTTCTTTTCAAGTCTCGCTACTAAGTACAATGCAAATAATTTATATAAATATCATCGAGCTAATTTATTTGGTGGCGTGATTCATTTTAGAGAAAAATTGATAACATTATTTCACTTAGAAGTCCAATTCAACAGAAGTTTCTTACAAAAAGTCTTTGTGAAGCGAGATAAAGTCGATGTCTATCAATAAAGCATAACAGTATCATTGATCGTGTATAGATTTGTGGCATAATGAGCAAGCCATTAACAAAATACTGCACATATCGCAGTTACAACTGCAGTACTGAGCTTATGTCTCAGGAGAAAAAAGTCGTAATTGAGTAGGCAGCGGAAGGCCAATGCTTCAAGGATACGCTTGAACCAGCGGCCCCCATCACAGACTCAATGCAGAGATATACTTTTGCCTACAGGCAAAATTCCAAAAAATATCCTAAGCAGTATTGACATGGTTCTGGAATACAGATATTCAATTTGAATAAAATTGTCGTAAGTAATTATTATGGGGCGATGATCTTAAAGCAATTCATCCCGACACATTAATTTGAAATAATACGATATCATTCGAGTAGCCAAAATGGCAAGTTTCTGAAACTAGATTACAAACAGTTGTTCGATCGTTTTTCGTAAATTATGATAATAAACGGTTGTCACAACACAAAAAACTTTGGTGTTGTGACTTTTTCTGTTTTATCCTTTTTATTTTTTCTCGTCTCATTCAACAAGAGTAAAACGGTTGTCACAACACGGAGTGTGGGTTATAAGGCTTTTTCAATTTTCAATAGACTTTTGAAATGTTCGATACGATTCGTAGGAACATTCTGTTATGACTACTGTAAAACTTCATGAAAGTTTTCTGTTCTTATGGCAGTCAGTCAAACAATGAAATTACATCAAACAATGATGGTCGTCTCATCAGCCTACTCGTGTTTCGATAAGAGTCGAAGATAAGCGTGGTGCGATCAGCATCTAAACGGAAATCTGTCTGATGTCAGACGCAAGAATTATATATAGCTAATAAATGGGGCGGAAATGTAGTGACCTTGTTGTTCTGCTCAGTTTAAGCTTATTTAAACAGGAAATGACAGATTCTCTTTCTTTCATGTCTTCGAATGTTTCCAAAGTTGACGCGGATATGTGACGAAATCCAGCCCTGACGTCGACCAATAGGAAGCTTGTGCGTGGAGGTGTGTCGTGGGCGTGTCAGCCAATGAGAGGCAGGCAGACGATTTTTTGTTACATTGGGCGCTGAAATTGTTGGTCATGTCTGGTGCCGTACAAGGAGCGTCCGATATTAGCATGGCATAATACATTCGAGCAGCACAAGACGAGAACTGCGCAGTTACTAGAGAATGAAACGGAATCATAGGTCTTGCATAAAAAGAAATGATGGGGTCTGGGGCATGAACGATGTATGCCCTTGAGAAATCATTGGACGAAAAAAATTATATTTTCGCATAATTAGTGCGAAAATATATCAATGAATCGTGATAGAAAAAATTTTGGAAAATAATTCTAGTTCCTCCTCGGTTTCAGATACAGCGATGAACATTTGTGATCTTAACGCAAATTACGCACGATCGAGGGGTTGCCGCGAGCACTGCTGTATTGGTTAGTTTATTTGGTAATATTAATGCCGTGTCGCCTAATTATTTTGTCTCTTATTCGCTCACAATAAATCGGTCAATTGTAATTTGTGTAAAATGGCACAAATGCCCTGCAGTTCAGATTGCATACTGCCAAACTGGATCAAGCAATTTGTAAGCAGTTTAACTCATATTGATTGAGTCCAAAGTAATGTGGCAGCGATACAAACTTTTTCCGTCAAGAGATCGTCGGTCTCAGACGAAAGAAACGTCAGTTTGTCAACGTCTTATTAGAAATAGAACCGCGGCTTTTTAGCCGGCTAATTTGCAGCCATCACGCTTACGAATCAGATGATCAAGAACAAATCAGCTGATCGAGAAGCATTTCACCGAAACTTTCAGTCACATCACCGCGCTCACTCGAGACGAGAATTCAAGGTTGTCGCACTCGAGTGATGCAATTCGATCGGCATTCAACACCGTTTCACTTTATGATTCTGAATGTTCAAATGTAACAAATTACACGTATTTACGAAAAATTCCGGTAGGAAACGACATTCATTATTACCTTATAAAATTTATGGCTGAGCAATTAAAATGGGAGATGTTTGAATATATTTTACGTTATAAGGGCCAGAAATGTCCCAAACCCAAGCTTGTAGTATATGATACCAGTACTTTAGATAAGGATCAAGTATGCGCTCAGCGCCGGCAACTTTCAGCTTGACTGCCCCAGCTTCTAAGTACATGATTCGTTTTCCGAGGTGAATCTATATAACATACAATTGAGATAGCTGGCTAGATTTCTCATTCAGACAAAAAATTATAGATTTTCTGCTGATAGAAATTGACGTGAAATATTTCAAGCAAGGGTTTACAAAATATAACTCAGTAGAGTCAGTACTCACTGTAGTGAGTGACAGAGAGCGCATTTTCTCGTCAACGAAAACGTGGAAGTCACGGACGGACATGACGAGCGAGTCACGGACGGAAATGACGAGCACAATAGCGCCTTTTTTCCATAAATGTGGAAATGCGCTAAAATGACCACAAAGCGATACTTCGCTCATCGCTGTAGGAACGGTGCCTGGCTTTTAAATTTTTTTTATGGTCAATTATTGAGCACAAGTCGTCCGGCATGGTACAAAGACCAGGAGGCACGGTCCTCGAGTTACGAAGTCCTTTCCTTTGACAAATTAATTTCGTACCTCGTTAGATAGTTTTATGTTAAAATATTATTCTGTGTTTTTAATCGATACGCGCTAAATAAGGTAGCTGTAAGAAGGTGGCATTGGAGGTAGTAAATATCTCATGATATCAGAAAGTAATTAAATATATAAACTAATTTTTTCGATTTTTAAACTAAAATTGATTTTTAACTAAATTAGTATGGTCCACGTCAGTGTATCCCAACCTCTTCTCGCAGGCCAACGTGGTATAGATAAAATTAAGAAAAAAAACTTATATACATTGAAAGAACAGAAGGCGAGAATAAGTTGTATACAGATTCGTAAATCACCACTGCCTCCGTGTCTTGAGAAGCAGCTACACGTGTTTTTGCTTCATAGTTTGCGGCTCCAGTGACGCGATTCGTCATCTGTATTCACGGTTGCTTCAAGTATCCCGTTGATCTTGCGCAACATTTTACCCAACTTCCCTGAAGCTTTATTCCAAAACATCTAAGGAGTTAGTGATAGAGTTTACCAGACCCGTTGACGTCAGCGATAAGGTCTCGAGATAAGTTTAGCTGTGTGGATACTGCATGTGCGACTAGTAAAACTCTGATCGGTGAGGGCATCACAGTGATGTCACCTCATGTTCGAGTAAAAGGCAGATATTTTGACCACTGGTTCCACAAAATTTCTTTAGATATTACTAACTTCCAATACCTTCAGGGAATTTCAAGTCAAACCTAATCAGAGTCACAAAAAAAGCGGCCTAAATACCGCGGGGTCTGGCTTAATCACGAGTGGCCTTATAAAGAAGCCACGGCAGCTTGCAGTATTTGATTTTTAAGGTGAAATGACAAAGAGAATAACAACGAGAGGCGTACGCCTCGCTATAGAAGATTTCACTGAATGATTTGCGTATAATGCAACGTACATTGTTCATTAGTCTAAACGTTTCATTCGAGAAATTTTTTCAGATTTTGGAAAGGAACGAATGTTATGCATCGCTTTAAGCCAAATTTTAAAATTTTCAACATAGGAATAAAGACGTGGTATAAAATCATGGACCAGATAATCCTGAATCAAACTTAAGTATTTTAGATTATCGTTATAAGCTTAATTCTTACCTCATATCGCAGGAGCAGTGACTGTAGGTTTTCATACTCCAGTTGGTGAGACCGTACTTGGTCTGGAAGGAAGTGATGGTATAGGGGCATACGTGGTCATGTTCTCTGCAGCAGTGATCTGCTCCCATGTGCCCACCCAAATGAGCAAAATTCTGCGCCGTGTTACCCACGCCGCACCATTGGGTGTTGGGGATCATAAACACTGCTGCCAGAGACCTTCGAAATCTGCTGGATATCAGACAAATAGCCTGAATTTCTTGGGTATTCGGTCACAGTACAAACTTTCGGATGCTTTCTAGCGTGACAGTTTGCTTCAATTGTTCGTCGTGATGAGGTATCTTGTGTTCAGAGTTGACGTGTTTCTATGTGGGTCGTTATCGGTGCTGAGTGAGAACCACATTTTTGATGATGGGTCGTGGTATTTTCCGGAAGCTCATCCTTACTGCCGCCAAGAACAACAACCTTGACCGCGCAAGCCAACGGTGAGAACGCAAGTCAACAAGGATAACTTGACACGTCACCAGACATTGCCAGACAAGCATTCAGATCCCGAATTTAGGTCACACGTCGTCGATATTATACATTCCACCGAATGTGTCGAACTCCTGAGTTGTGCACTCACCTTTATCCGGAAGAGGAGCATGCGGAAGTTTATTCTATCCGCTAACTAAAATTCATGCGGAAAGCACACCAGCAGTCACCAATGAGACGCCTTGCCATCCAACTAATTCATGCAGAATGTCACTTACCTAGTGTCACACCCGCAATGCGACATGGTGATAAAATTCGAGTTGAA
Organism: Hyalella azteca; assembly: GCF_000764305.2. Taxonomy (NCBI): domain Eukaryota; kingdom Metazoa; phylum Arthropoda; class Malacostraca; order Amphipoda; family Hyalellidae; genus Hyalella; species Hyalella azteca. Next base: position 30,715 of record NW_025932473.1, read on the forward strand.
GAGTCCGAACTTAGAGGAGAGGGAAGGGATGTTCCAGGGGCAGTAGTCATGCAGCCTACAGCAGGCGTCGGCGTCCATGTGGCCTGACAGCTCGAGGGAGGACGAGGCGCGGTGGCTGTGGCCGCACCACAAGGTCCCCGGCAGGATGAACAGGTCGGTTAAGCTGCGGCGTGCCCTGATAAAATATTCCGGGCCCCATGCAGTTTAAGTTCTGTTTTTAGATCGATTGGTGTTCTAAAAATACGGTTTATGTAAAATACACATTCAAGCACTCATCCCCTTCCTAATTTATTGACCAAAACGCGCGAGGTTCCATGAAAACATTAGAACGTTATTTTTGTACTGTATGTTAAAATTGTGGATAAAGTTATGACCTGCTCAAGGGTTTAATAAAACTTTTTTTATTCAATTCCGTGGCCGTATCATTTACATTTTAGCCAAAATACAATAACATAACCAAGTTAAAGGGGCAAACAAAAACACAAATTGTCACCAGGGTTGTGACAGATCATTGATGAAGCCATTTGAGAACTTTAACGAATCGGATTACTTCTAGTGTTGATTCTTCATAGTGATCGCTGTAGTCATTCTTGACATTTAAGAAATCACCAATTAAAGTGCTCTCGAGTGAAAGTTAATGACGATTTGTGGGCAAAAATAAACAAAATATTTAATTTCACCAGCTTCGATTAACAACATTGGGTTGGTTGACTTCTTTTCTCGATTTGGTATTGTAATGAATCCAGTTTATAACTTATTCAATATTGATTTACATCATATTATATAAGTGAGTCATAGAAAAATTTCTGGACTAAGTAAACTAAATCAAGTCTCAACACTGGACGGGACTCAAGTTTAATGCTGAAAGTTACATTAACCTCATTTCATGGTCTGAGTTTTGATCAAGAAAATGACGGAAGGGGAAGTGACCGAGATATGTTATACGATGTTATATTTCCATGATGTTTGAAATGTGCGAATTCGAAGAAAATTGTTAATAATAATAAATAATTTCATTGTTAAAACAATAAATGTATTGATAAATAAAAATTTCAAATAATATTATAGTTTATATTATTAAATTTAAATGGTTAGGCAGGAATTTTCTTCTGGCAGGAAGGAAATTGTTAATATTAATAAATAATTTCATTGGTAAAACCATAAATGTGTTAATAATTAAAAAATTAAAATAGTATCATATTTTGTATAATTAAATCAGTACGGTTAGGCAGAAATTAAGTTTATTCAGTTGTATCGTGCAGTTAAAACAAATTTTATCTGCATTCACTTTCCGCGTCATTAACATTATTAACTGAAAAAAACTGATTACATTTATTAGCAAAACATAATGAAGAAAGAATCAAATTAAATTTCAAGGCCAATTTGAATCCAAACAGCTCAGAACAAGTTAAAAAAATATCACGAAAGGAAAATTAAATGCATATAGTTGTAATCTTTCGAGTTCCTGTCCATAGTATATCACTTCAATCAATATGTATAAAAATGATTATATATTACAAGTGGGATTAAGAACATAGGTACAGTTCAATTAAGATAACGCTAACAGTTAAGCAAGTCAATTGTAAGAGAAAAAGAAGGCAAAGAAATTAAGTCAATAAAGAAATCGAAGATGAAGTTAAAGGTCACAATTTATCCCAGTGATTAATATTTTAACCGCTGTGAGCATCTAAATATTTTGTTTTTTGAACGGACTTTTGAGGTAGAAATCTCATTTAATTTTTAAAAGGTTTCCAAATTGGGCGACAGAGGCTAAATGTGGGCGATAAATGCTCATTGTGAAGAGTAATATATTTTTTTTTGCAGCGAAGATATGGTCTTTAAACGTTATGACGGGAAAATGGACCCGATTCCAAATAGCCTTGGTCAAGATTCCATGACAGTGATTTCATCTTTTTTGTGAGACAAATTAATGGAACGAGGTCTAGCCTTCGCTTGATAGCGATAAAGCCGTATAATATAACTACGTGTCATTTCAATGGATTTCGTCCAGTCAGGAAAAGGATAGAAGCTATGATGCGGAAGAGGACAAAATGCTGACTCCTGACAACGGGCCATCAGGTTTTGGGCTGACGATGCCACAATTTTGATTTAATTATAAAAAATGAATTTTTTAGAAAGTTTTTATAGTGGAAATGTTATCAGGATATGTCCATATCATACACTGAATGCATGTAATGCCTTGCTTCTATGAGAAAATTTTACGTGCGCACTCATAACTAACTGCAGTGTGTATATCGACACTTTTATTGCAGGTAAACAAAAAATTGAATTACAACTGCTGTTCTATATTATTGATGAGGAAAAAGAACGAGCGAAAAAGAATTGGTACGTTTTTTAGTGACTCGCTTTCCCAAAGGTTTACCACCGAAATCTTGTTGGAGAATACGAGAATAAATGCGCAAGTACGTTTCAAAAAATGAAAGGTTCGGGAGTTAAATAGTTCAAGTGAATTAAATAGTATAAAAAGAACTAATTCAAGTAGTAAATGATACACGCATAACAGTACAGAAAACTTATCGACTTGAATGTAAACGTAATCTACACAAGAAGTATTGGAACAAAAAGTTTTCATTATTATCCTGTAATTAATTTTAACATTTACTAATTTTTTTTATTTTTTTAATTGATTTGTAATTAATTTTAATATTTTAACAAACTTGAGACAGCAAAATAAGAACCCCAGCTCCCACATTTGTGTTCGCGAAAACAGTCATGTGAACACAATGTAGATTGTCCGGTTTGCAATTAGATATAGAAAAACAAAAACGAAACGTGAATCGACCGCAGAGAAAGAATAAACATAACAGCAAACAAAGACAAAAAATACATAAAGAGGCTCTTAAGGTTTAAGTCGGTAATGTTAAAAACAGAAATTGTCCTATGGAGACTTTAGCAACTCGTGAAATACGATGATTCTCCCAATATAACACGTTAATTAAACGTATACTGTACTTCCGACGAGGTATCTGACGTTGGAACAACGTGTCAACTAAATCAGCTCGTAATCAACGTTGTTTCACCGTCATTTGCCTGGAGACGCGTTATAGTTATCCATGGATTCTATGATCACAAAATGGCATCGAGTGCATGCAGGATACCAATTAACCCCCTTAGAAATTGAATTGAATTATCTAGCGGCATACTTGTTGACAAACATCAAGACAATATAATAAAAAAAGTAGTGGATTAGCAAAATTATAATGTTGTATTTTACGGTGAATATGTGATAGACAGAAGATACCTCAGGCCGAGCTTCATCTAAGGCATTCCGGTCAGTAGCAAAGTTCAGACCAACACCAAAGCCCGCAAATCTAAAAAACTGTTAAACAACCTTAAAACAATAGAGCGATGTGCAGTGTGGAAGCTTGCAAGCAACTTTACGAGCAGACGATTGAATTTTATCAACACAATATCCAGACAGGGTTAAATTAAGCCATAGTTTTCCTATACAGTGACATATTCTTTCTAAGGAACGCTTTTATCTTCGTTTTATGTTAAGCCAATTAGCAATTAGGCTCTGTAGGAAATAATACCAAGTTTACACTGATTAACTGTTGTTATTAAATTTGCTTATCGTCAAATGCAAGAGTTATTGAACGAGAAAATTAGTTCAGTAACGAATAAGCCTATGTTTCTTTTTACCCTGAATCCGTGAAAGATTTAAATTCCGACCATGAAATTGAACCTTTCGGCAGAAAAATTCTTCTAAAAATCAAGAGGAATGAATGTTAGTAAAAGTTATAACGCTGCTCGCATCAATTGAGTGAAGCTCACACCAAACCGTATCGTTCAACCATTAAAAAGAAATCCATATTAACTTCAACCCAAAAACTGTGCCATGAAAATAAGTGCAATTTACAGAGCTTACCAAGAGACGCAGGAGGCCGTGCATGGCGGTTCGCTCAGACGGTCCTGCCGTGACCATGAAGCCTTCAATCAAAATCCATCCCACACACGCTCAGTCACACGGAAAGTCGTAATAAATTTACACGGTGTTACATTTGTTTACGAAAAAAACCCAGATGACGAAATAATTTCAAACACGAATCATTTTGGATAAAATAGATAATTGCAATCAAAACTGACAAGTCCAATTAACAACGAGCGTGAGGTGGACATCACAAATGTAAAGGAAAGAGTTACTTTATTTCCATCACCAACAACGAATAAGCGAGACGAGTCAAATGACTATTAAGGAACAAGGGATTATATCTAGAAACGTTCAACCCCACATTATGAGATTGATTCATTAGATGGAAAAATAATGTACTAGGTATTTGGCAAGTTCGATCTGAAATTCAATGCAAAAAACAACTCTATATCGAAAGAACCACGCTCTTATATTTATTTCAGAAATTCTTGCCCATACCTTGAATGTGAACTCATTTTAATGCGTGTTTATTTTAATTTAGTCTACTTTAACTTCAAGTATGGTTTCTAAAAAATTTTTTGTTGACTTAAAATCCTTGGTCCCGAAACATCAATGCACGATGAACAGCAAGAATTGCGACCATTACAAGAAACCAGCAGCCAGAGTTGTTTTGTTGTGACAGTCAGTAGAGCTTCCTGGTGCAGTGTGTTCGCTTGGAGTGAGTACAGCATAAATGGGGAACTTATTCCTTGTGGTTGTTCAGTACATAAAACTCTCAAGAGGAAGGCCTGCATGTTTGATGTACAAGTGTAAACATTTCTTGGAAGCTTCTGAGAACATACAAACACATACCACCATAATACTGTAAATTGCACGCTCATTGTCTCACAGGAACTTGAATAGTTTATTAATTGAAACTTGAATGTTTACCAAAACATTAATTCTTTTCAAGTAGGTCAATATGAATCAAAATAAATGGTAAATTCGACACTTTGAACTGTTGAAATATACAATAATTGGTGAGTCAATATTCTTATGAAATGTGGTCATGTGCTTGTGAGTGGAAGAAATGTCAACAACGTCAGTGTCTGTATAAAATTCTGCATGTATTATATCAAAGCTAATTCGAAGATAACACTTAATCATTAAAACATGAAAATATTTCATGGTTGCATTCACAATATTCGGTAGTCTGTTGATCCATTTTTTTCAAGAGACTACCGAATTTTTTTTTATTGTTTTTTGTTCAGTAAAGACTAAATTCATTAAAGTGATCAAATAACAAAAGTGAGCAGTGTATGAAAGTATACAATTCAAGGCAGTATCAAATAATCAGGTAGATTTCTAAGTATGAGGTCGCCCTTATGTTTACAGAAGGTAAGCGTCGTGATGATAACAAATGCGTTCCAGTACCCTTGTATCTAACATGTATAAGTTAAGCCCATGGGTGTCTGTAACTTAACTTCAGCACAGCAACAACAATAATTTAGTATAACTATAATAAGCGTAAAAAATCATCCACTTGTTTCCTACCCTAAATGCATTTAATTGTCCTGCCATTGAGAATCGAATTCACAATTGCAGGAGATCGTTGTAAGATTATTTTACGCGCTGATGCCTGAGAGTTCGCTTCACAGCATTCAGGTGCCGTTTGCACTGCAGACCCCAACAGACATGATGTCAACTTTTTTGTGTATTATACTTGATTAATAACAAAAATTGTGTCGTAACTTGTCTCTATTAACAAATTTCATCCAAATCTTGTCTTTATTTTACCGAAAATTGAAAAGGCGGGGCGATTAGCACGCGGCGAAAAAAAAACAAGTATGTTATATAGTGTCGTTAGTCAAAGATTCAAGCAATGAAAGTCAAGAGAAAACATTGGAATTTACAGTTCTATTTACATACGGTTCAGCGGCCTATGTTCGTTAATTATATAAAGCTACTTAGATTGCATTGCAAATATACTTGAGAATGCAAATGGTTGTTACAAATTCTCTCTGTTTATTTTGCATATTCTTAAGCAATGTTTCTATTTTTTAATTTAATAGTGATCAATATTATTTGGTTTAGCGAATGAAAGTAGGTCGATCAATCTCGAAGTTAATCATGAATAAACATAATACTGAACCTGACCAATTTCAAACAGATCTCGTGAAACTGACGCTTGCACATGTTTGACGAAGTTTCATCAATTGAAAACAGACTCGAAGGCTTGCACGGATGCATTGAAAAGCAACGTTTGGACCTGCATTGCGCGAACCAATCAGGGATGAGTGTACCGGATAAACATCCAATTTTATGAGGGTTTGTTAATTAGTGAAGGCTCGTGGATCTATAGAAGAGTTGTTTATCTCACGCACTTGACGCTTGAGGGCGCGCAGGTTGGCGAGAGGTCTGAGATAGCGATGTACTTGTGGCAGCGACCGCACGCGTCTGAAGTCTGCCCAACGCCAGTCAGAGGAGTCCGAGTCTGCTAAGCAACGAGAATAAATAATACACGTTAGTTTCTTCGCAAATTAAACGATGGGTTTCATATTTTAGGAAATGATACATACTTCGTGATATTAAACTCTTATTGATTTGCAATCGCCTCTTTTAAATCATGGTTTTCCCTCTTCAGCAGCTGACGGTGTATCAAGTGGAGCGGCTCCGGCTATATTTGTATATATTTATGTCGATACCAATGCAGTTCACGTTACATCAATGTTGATATCAAAATATGAATGAGAAAACAGATTTATTTTCCCGTAATAACAATGAGGAGTCTAAATTACCATTTCAAATGTGGTGTAAATAATTAATTTATTACTCGGTACAAAGTTGGATATCAGTTTCTTTTCATTGTGTCAGTCGCAATTTCTTTCCCGTATGAGTTGGCCCGTAACTTTAAAATATTCTAAATTTAGATAACTCGCAATTTGGGAGAGCAAACTTTTGATCGGAAATTTAACTGAAAGCACCGTGATTCGAAATTCGCAATCTGAGAATGTTAGAACCTTAGGCATCTCATAAGTTATTTTTATTTACCACGAAAAATAACTGTACCTGTGTTTAAACTCCTAAACGTATATGTGTGCTTTCGTGATAATATTCTTTCATCAGCTTAGCTGATAAGACGCACTTTGAAATTATCGAAAGTAGTTATTAATAAATCTTAAAACGATATAAAACCCATCACACTGATTATACGTACGTAATTACTAAACTAATTGTAGTCTCGGGTACATACAAAAAATCACACTAATTATACGTATATACGTACGTAATTACTAAACAAATTTTAGTCTCTGAGGAACATACAAAATTTTCCAGCACTCACCACCAACGCTCCTGGCTGTCATAGAATCCTCGCGAAATTTCTTCATAAATTCGTTGACTTTAACCGGGTCCTTCTCGACTCGACAGTCCCGCAGCCGCAAGTGTGGATCTTCAGTCGTGTGGTCGGACGAGGTGTAGTCTGTAGCGTCGTCTATAAGGAGAGACGTGTCCCACAGCGACATGTCGGACGTGTTCAGAGGAGGAATGACGCCCGTGTACACAAGGTATACCAACTGCCTGCCGTCGCTAACTTCCCGCAAAACCAAACCGCTGAAAGCACAGAACATTCAGGCGTTAATAATCACGTGGGTAAGTTAAAAAGGGTGCTTCAACCAACCATAATCAGAGTGACAATTTGCTTATACGCACCTACACACATTATTATTTGTACAAGTAGGATTTCAATAGGAGACGAAAAATTTCCCAGAAAGTACTACAGATGTAAATGTTTAGGATCACAAAGAATTCATGAAAGCTTATGGTGAATACTTGGTAATAATCTACAACAATAGACTACAATCTACAACAATATTTGGGCACACAAAACTTATGCGTTACTTAAGAAAACCTAAGTCACACATACGCTTTTCGATATTTTCAAAATAAAGTGCAATTAACTCAAAATTTTCATGTTTACAAAAGAGAAGAGAAGAGAAGTTAGACGTAAACAGCATAAAGGGCTGTTGGTGAAAGTTTCGCAGTGGTTTTACCTGCATCAAAAACGCTGGCAGTCACGAAAAATTTATTTTTTATAGAATTCCATGCAGAGACGGCACGACAGTGGAAATATTCAAAGACACCCGATAGTTTAGGCATGAATATTGTCCTTTCTCCTAACGTCCGATCGTTCTTCCCTAGCTAAAGAACATTCATGAGGCATCCACTATTGTAACGATACTATATTAGGACGATTGCTGAAATTTTCAAGTCAATATCTGAGAGTTTAATGCACAAGCATCTCAAGTGAATGAAGCCAATTTTTCGCTTATCACCAAACACTCGAGATATTCGAGCGTTGATCGAGCAGCATGTCATCCCACTTGGCGGTGACCAAGCAAAGCTCGGGCATACAAAACCGTTTGAGGATTGCGTACAAAATGATCCGCGGTTATTTGGGCATTTATTTGGTCGGCGTTCTCATTCTTAGGCGCATTATAAACACATATATTGCTTTATTCCATTTTGAGCGCATTTTCTCATTTATGGAAAAAATGCACTATTTTGCTCGCCATGTCCGTCTGTCTGTCTGTCCGTCCGTCCGTCCGTCCGTGACCTCAAGTTTTCGGCGACGAGAAAATGCGCTCTCTGTCACTCACTGCAGTGAGTAACATCTATATAGTATAAAATTCCACAGACAATTGAAAATAATATCGTATTATCATACGATATTATAAATTATATTATCGCATTTGCATTTATTAATAGATCATTTAATTGCGAATATTCATAACCATAATCGGCAAAGCGCTGGCGTTTCTAACTCCAGCTGCAAGTGGATATAGTTGCCGGCATCTATCCAGGGTAAAAATAGAATAGCAAAAGTGAGGCATTCTATATATACGTCCATTCAGCAAATGTTGTAATGTTTTTAAACAATGTTCGTGCCGTTGCTGACGCTTAGGGAAAATCGCCAGTGTTGGGAAATTCCAGCGGTAGCAGCAACAAATGTCAATACCGGCCTATAGGTTTGAAAGTAGGCGGGTTTCCCCGAGACTGGGCGGGATTCAACTAATGCCAGAAAAAGTCGAAAAATTCATCGATAATTTTTTTTCACAGCTGCCGGTTACTTCAGCAATAAATCAGGGTCTAAGCGAGAAAACGTTATAGCGGTAGTCAAATTTTCATCAATACCATAAACATGATTAAATCATTTCTTGCACGACTGTTTACTGACCTGACAATGTCACAATAGTTCACATTTTATCATTGATCAAATACGAAAGATAAATTCAAATTTCGACAAGAGGAGAACTAGCCTAAGAAATTTTTGCTTCTCAACTCTTTCTTGAAAATTATCTGGGCAATGATTTTAATACCATGCTCACTCATCAAAATTAATGGGTCATAATCTCCAAATAATGACACACCTGCTGCGTGTTGCACTGACGCGACCGTTTTTCGCGCTAAACTGTGTCAATATGTCCCAAATAAGTGCGAAAGTGCATGAATGTTTGGACAAAGTCTCATCGATTTCTATGAGTGTAGAGACCTAATGACGGCCCCTGTAACAGCAAGAATATCGCGCCTCTCCGCTGAGCTGCAGCTACTTTGGTGTGGCCACGTACGCGAGATGGTCTCAGTCCTGATCAGCAATAACGGCAGCGAATTGCTTCATACTTTAATAAATGCGGTTGGCAAAGTTCTTAGAGATTACATTTTTATGAATGTCCAATTAAGTAAATTTTGATGACTAAGAAATTTAGGATCAAGTCGTCAATTTGGTTCAGATGTTTTCCTGGAAGATCTGAAAGTATATGCAAGTACTGCAAGCAAAAAATGATTGATGTTACAGAAATAAAGTGGATGATGTTCGTTCGCTGCTTATTAAACATGAATGTTTGTAATTATGCTGGTACATATCATAAATATTAGGCAACTGAAATTTGTATGCAACAAAAAAACATTTGTGATTAAAAAACGTCCATTCTACTATAAAAACAAGGGTTTTTAAGCTAAATTCTATAAAGGCGCCAAATACAAGTAAAAAATTATTTGTGGATAAAGAATGTGCACTCAACTATAGAAACAAAGGCTTTTAAATCAAATTCTATAAAGGCGACATATACAAAAAGCATCGCGCAGGGCCATGTCTTTAAAAAATCGTGGTTTAAAAGGTCACTGGAGACGGTCGAGGATCAGCACAACTTTTTGCATGATGCTGGGATGTCCAGAACCCGTAGGTCTGTCAAAGTTATTAGAACCCGTAGATCTATCATGGCTATTAGAACCCGTAGATCAGTCAAGGTTATTAGAACCCGTAGATCTGTCATGGCTATTAGAACCGGTTGATCTGTCAAGGCTACTAGAACCCGTAGATCCGTCAATGCTATTAGAACCCGTAGGTCTGTCATGGCTATTAGAACCCGTAGATCTATCATGGCTATTAGAACCCGTAGGTCTGTCATGGCTATTAGAACCGTAGGTCTGTCGTGGCTATTAGAACCCGTAGGTCTGTCATGGCTATTACAACCCGTTGGTCTGTCGTGGCTATTACAACCCGCAGGTCCGACGTGGCTATTACAACCCGTTGGTCTGTCGTGGCTATTACAACCCGTTGGTCTGTCGTGGCTATTACAACCCGCAGGTCCGTCGTGGCTATTACAAAAAGCAACTGTACTTTCCCTTGAGACATGTGTAAATTCTGAAGGTGATATATTTATATTAAGATGATTCATATACGGTAATTTCCATGCTTACCTATTTGGTTAGGTACTAGCAAACTAACGAGCGACGCGTTGTTTCGATTGCGATGTTTTGCCAGGCTTACTGAGGAGTATGTCATGTGTTCCAAATGTTATCAAAAGAAAATAAGCTCCAACATCTTCATGTTATTCTGTATAAGATCTTGACGCCAAATTGATGTTGTTTTATGAAGTTCCCATGTTAAGATATATTTGGATCACATTCTCTGGCCCTCTGTACGTTGCCTCTTGGGTTCATGGCCTAGAACAATGGGATTGAAGCGCATGTTTTTTGTCTTGAAGACAGCATAGCATTCAGACTCTTGACTCCCAGGCAATATTGTTGTAACCGCAATTCCTTTAGTATAAACCTCTTCTGTAGCCGTGCAGACGGAGTTTCTTGCAGGTGGCGTTGTTGTTCCGGTCTTTATTCTCTGAGTATGGAAGTGCACATGAATTCTTGTTTTTGAACGCCAGTGTTGACACTGGTATTTCGTTATAGCTTTTGTATTGGGGTGCATCTACCAAGTAAATGCGTAAGAGCCTGGGTACCTGCAAGACTCAGTTCAAAACATTAGGACTATAATAATAGATTGACGTACTTATATAGTCATCAAATTGAACGAAGACGTTCTGATGCAGTAAATCTGTGAATAATTTAGGATCTTGAATTATATGGCAAAATTGTAGGCAGGTTTTTCAGGGGGAGAAAGTAAAAGTGTTGTTAAATACCAACAGGATTAATGAAGCATCTGCAAAGCAGACACGTGATCTAATTGTTAAGCTAATTATTAATGTTGGTTTCGTGCATCAACGCACTTCAAATTAAATTATCGTTCCTTGTAAAAATTTTTACGGTAGAAGATTGCGCTAAAAATGTGAGGGCGTGTGTATGGATGTATGAAAAAAGTTCAGCAAACTATAACATAGAACAATATTACAGATTTTTCTTTTACAGCCGCAAAGGGTTGCAAACTTTATCGAGACACAGTGCAAATCATTGCCAATGTGCACACTGCACAGTGACGCCTAAAAGTGTTGACATGAAAATTTCAAGAGAGAGCGAATATCCCTCTTCATAATGAACGTCATACAAAGCTTCATAATTCAATCAGCAGGAGCCCATGCCTTAGTTCTACACTTACTCTGGACTGCCCTCGGCAGGTCCCACGAAGGTTTGCTTCGCGCTGACGCCGTTGAAGTGAAGTCTAACTTCGTGCTCTCCGTCGCTCATGTCGTCCAAAGCAACAAAGTTACGAGGAGGTCCACGCCTCTCCGACCGCCTCACGCGACCTTGCTCGAGATTACGAGCAGAAATCGCCTTATCAAGAGCCCTATCTAAGCTTCCTTCCAGGAAGGATCGGTCTGATATGGGGCGATGGCTGCTCTCCCCGATAGCCACAGCACTTTCAATCATGAACACGAGAAAATAAATTGAAAGAGCTTTAAGAAACTTCCAGTAGAATTTTGTCATCGCTGTTTTTTCAGACTAAAGCGTTGACGAGTGCGTAAACGTTATTTCGAATAATGTGACCGTTTTTTCGCTCTATGTTTTGCAACAGATGCAAGATAATTATTCAATTAACTTATATCCCGTGATTCCTCCCAACGAGTCACAAGCCCCAGTGTAGTGCAGCTTATGAATGTTCGAGATGGCTACTCAGTCTGTAAAATATTAAACGTTCTTGAAAGCCTTAAGGTCGTTGCGCTATCTTTCCAGTTATAGCGAGCTCTGCTTCTTGACGCGTAGCTCACCACAGACACAAGTCAAATGACGCCAGGGCCAGTGGTCGCGGTCACGGCTGCACGTGGCCAATTGCCGCAGGCGCTTACACGTAGTCGTCCTCCACAACACTAATGCTATTATGTCTTTTTGATTTGATATCATTTAATTCACACACAATAAACCCTATGCAGAGCGAGAATAACTCCCTATCGAGGTTTAGAAATAACACATTGAAATAGTTCGTGGAGAAAAATATATGAGTGAATTGCAAATCTTGTGACATTCGGTAAGCATCATGACGTCGGATGGTACGATGGGGCGGAGCGACTCATCGCGCGAGAGCGACAAGAAACCGTAAATTCCTACCTGTGGAGCGGCCTAGACATCCTAAACGATGCAAGAAAAAGCGAACGGCCAGCGTGATTCCCTTCATGAGCCTCAATTGAGATATAAATAGAAATGACTCGAAGGAACACATTTTCAGAAGTGGAAGGCATGATCTTCGCATTACGGCTAATGCCCGATGAATATAATATTGATCAAGAATTCAAGTTGCGACACAAAATAAATGTTATCGAGATGAAAAAATGACATTAGAATTTTAGAATGTTACATGCATGCAGCTTCAGTATTTATGTCTTAATTCTTCTGTCAAAACTGGTTTTGCATATTGAACGCGTTCGACACGGTGTGAAGACAAATGTGGCATCTGAGTAGCATAAGATTGCAATGAATCGTGGATAACTACACGGTGAAGGACAGGCATTGATATCTGGGATAAACAGTGAAATTTTAATTAGGAAAGGCGAAATTTCGTGACTATTTTCAATAACGCTTATGATCATCCTGGATCTCCACGTGATACTAAACATTACGAAAATATTTCGAATTTCTTGATCTCCTTAAAGATACCAATATATGAACGTTTCAAATTTGTCCAATCGAAACAAACTTTTATTGATAATCTTGTGAATGCGTTCTTAATTGCATCAATGAACTTATTGTGAATTTGAATACGGAATACGCCGTTGAAAATTAACGTATCATCTATCGCAAGTAAATATGTTATATTTATAAGAAATTTTTGGATTAACGCAAAAAAAATATATGAGTGAATTGCAAATCTTGTGACATTCGGTAAGCATCATGACGTCGGATGGTACGATGGGGCGGAGCGACTCATCGCGCGAGAGCGACAAGAAACCGTAAATTCCTACCTGTGGAGCGGCCTAGACATACTAAACGATGCAAGAAAAAGCGAACGGCCAGCGTGATTCCCTTCATGAGCCTCAATTGAGATATAAATAGAAATGACTCGAAGGAACACATTTTCAGAAGTGGAAGGCATGATCTTCACATTACGGCTAATGCCCGATGAATACAATATTGATCAAGAATTCAAGTTGCGACACAAAATAAATGTTATCGAGATGAAAAAATAACATTAGAATTTTAGGATGTTACATGCATGCAGCTTCAGTATTTATGTCTTAATTCTTCTGTCAAAACTGGTTTTGCATATTGAACGCGTTCGACGCGATGTGAAGACAAATGTGGCATCTGAGTAGCATAAGATTGCAATGAATCGTGGATAACTACACGGTGAAGGACAAGCATTGATATCTGGGATAAAGAGTGAAAATTTAATTAGGAAAGGCGAAATTTCGTGACTATTTTCAATAACGCTTATGATCATCCTGGATCTACACGTGATACTAAACATTACGAAAATATTTCGAATTTCTTGATCTTCTTAAAGATACCAATATGAACGTTTCAAATTTGTTCAATAGAAACAAACTTTTATTGATTATCTTGTGAATGCGTTCTTAATTGCATCAAGGAACTTATTGTGAATTTGAATACGGAATACGCCGTTCAATATTAACGTATCATCTATCGCAAGTAAATATGTTATATTTATGAGAAATTTTTGGATTAACGCAAAACCCTTTTATATAATAATTTTTTGAAATCTAGCACAAGTCTGCTTTGCAGAACTTACCCTTCTTACATAATATGTAATGTAATGCAGTTATTCCTCGTTGCATCGCGCTTCGCCTGCCGCGACTTCACAGCATCGCTGGATGTCAATCAAAAAATATTAATGAGATGAATCATTCGCGAATCGTCGCTGGTTTTCGGGTTCTTAGCAAGTCGATCTGCAGATTTAAACAGTCGCTGAACTCGATCGGCAATAAGAGAGTGGGAAGAGTTTGTAAAAACTTATAACAATGGGAAAATACCGGAGAATAATGATACCTAAAATTAACATGAATCAGTATAATCGGTTGATTTATTCCCTATGGCAGGTTTCAATTATCGCTGAGGTCAAGAACGTAACTCCCGCGATGGGTGAGGCGAGGCATTACTGTAGTTCTGTTTTTGCGATCGTGCTTGACCGAATCGATACTTCGTGTCAATTCGGTTCGTGCTTGGTGCCATGAGTTTTGAAATTTTGCAGCGCACTCCACAAGTGGGCCGTATAGACACAGAGGCGTGATAAAGTGAAGTAATGTTTGAATTTCATTTACATTTCAAGTTTTCCTTTGTTGATAGTAGAGATAATTGACTAAAATTACCTTAACCGATCAAGCGGAGAATAGAACACAGCTCCGAAAGAAGTTTTGGTGGCCTTATGGTCAGTCGTCCGACTACAGTCACTGAGAGGACACGATGTCTTTGCCCTTATATCAGCACCGCATTTCTTTTTGGTCAGGTTTCGCCAATGTGGTTTTATTAATTGCTAAGCTCATTGTCATGATGGTTATTGATGCATATTCGAAGATCACGATTGAGATGATCGTCGGATATTAGGTATTCATGATGCACTAACAGAGCCACATCTAAGAAAACATATCCTGCATGAAGAAACTGCAATGCACCGTATCGCAACTAGCATTACAGCGCAGGTACTAGGTAGTAGGTAGAGAAGAAGTGAGGATGAGCTTGAGCAAGGAACTCCCTCACTCGCAGGAAGCACTGTGCGGAATTTGAAATCTGACGGCTTCATGGAATACTTGGTAACAGTACTTTGAGCATCTCGAAAGTGTGTAGCTCTAGTCTGTCGGCCACCTGCTTCCCACATAACTAAATTCCTCGAGATGTTCGACTTCGAGGTGACAGAGGGCAAATTTGCCCAATTGGCGGACTTATCTCGCAGTTTGTAGACTCGTCTCCCAATTTTGTAAAGGGGAGATCAGCTACTATCTACCGCATATCAAATAATTACACCTGGACTGGAGTTTTTGGACCTACATATGTAGAAGTTAGGATGCTTTATTAGTGCAATTTTCTGCTGAGAACCTGCTCGGTCAACAAACGATCCAAATGCGTTAAATTCCGAGCACCAAGATTGGAGTACGTAGTGAGTTTGGGGTTCGATGCCAGCATTCCAGCAATGTTTTGGTCACAGTCAGCGCGGTGGCCGGGTGGAACAGTGAAATTGAAATGATTGCATTAATTGGAACAGTGAAATTCGAATCCAATGTTGTAGCAGTATGTATAAATTCAGCTGTATCTAGAAGCGTTGCCAGGCCAGATGCCAGAATGCAGCACTTTTTACTTATTAATCAACGCAGAAACCACAATTACTTAACTTACTTGACCACTTCTCAACTAACAATGAAAAATTGGTACTGATGTTCGGGTTGGGTTGAGCGAACCATTCTTTGAGTTTGAGATCATCGACTACTGATTCTTGGAGGGAGACGAACATATAAATTAGGATATAGGAGTCAACCTAGGCCCGCACCTCGCAGGGGGCATACCCATGGTTGAATTAATAAATATTAATTCAACCATGGGAGATGGGACATACCGTAGGTGTCACCTGTAAAGAGCGGACTAGGAGGCTATTGCTTGGGGAATTATACCAGAGTTGACTGCATTTCGGAGTTCCAGGGTGTGAGGGTGAAAATACAATACGTATACACTACCTACAGTATTACACTGTAACACTAGCAACACAAAAGTTATGCGCAGCATAAACTAAAGTGGCGTTGGCTTGTGTGTGCACGTTCGTATCTCGAAAGTGACGCAAAATTCGAAGAGAAGTAAGAATTCTTATTGGAAAACACGATAATATAATCAAGCAAGAAATGGCTTTAAGAACTGGGGCTTCTGGCTAGGTACCTAGGTAGTCGGGTAGTCCGTAGTTGTTGAACAATTTAACATTAATTTTGAAACAAACTGAAGACCTTATTTAGACAGTAGGCTAGTAGCCTAGTACTACACTACTACTACCATAGCCAAGGCCCCTTAAGTTCTTAAGTATTAAACAGTCTTGAGTCTGGACTCTGGTAAACATTGGAACTGTTCAACTGGCCAAATTCATGTAATTCCAAAGTCCCTGCATCTGCAAGCCTGCAACAATTGCAACTAATACACAATTTACACATTCCTTCAACGTCCGACCTCCAGGCTCCATGTCAATCATCGCGCTTCTCAGCCTCAGCTTCTGCACAGTGCACATTGGCAATTTGGCCATAAGCCCATAACAATCATAAAATTTGTAATGTCCAATTGTCCATTGCCCATATCCCTACCCTGATTGATGTCCTTTGTCCTTTTGTGCATGCTGTTTTTGTGTTATGTATAATGTATTAATAACCATTTAACCAGTATGTGTTAGGTACAGCTGAGTTAACCAGTATGGATTATTGATTCGATTTGATTGACACTTGACAGTACCTACCAGGCTACCGGGCACCGGCGGTCCGGCTACCTAACTAGGCACCTATGACTGCTATGCGTATGATCTACCTAGTTCTTCTCGATAAGAAATTTCCAAATGTTTCTGAAAACTGGAAATAAACATTGATTTTGGTATTATATTTATACCTATTTAAAAATCTTTCCTCATCATGCAAAAGTCTTTCTTAGGATTCCTGCCACTAGCTAAATGAAAAATTACCTGCTAAATTTGTATAGCTACCCCTACCAGCCTACCAGTCTACCACCTATCACAGGTCTGTAATCTTGGGGTCTGTCCCTCGGACCTCCTCTGTGGATTGGCACCTACCAGGCTACCAGTATATATGTATACCTATATCAATTCCACTCCCTACTGAGTAGTGAGTACTGACTAACATTAATGAAATATTAAGTCAATTTGTAACTTCATTGTAAAATTTTTATTAATTATCCGTGTAAGTATTCATTTTGATAACATGCAAGTTTGATGTTTGATTAAAGACCAGACTCTCCAGAGGCTCAGGCCTCAGAGCATGCTTTTTATTAATAATCTTATTATTATTATTTTTCATTAGCCAAATGATTTCAAGTGTTGCAAAACCTTCACCTGCTTGATAATGAAAATTGTTTTTTCAAAACTATGCAATTCATTAAAATGTCATTTTGGTAACCTGCTTTTTGATCTCCTGGTCTCAGTGGTCTGGTGCAAGCATGAAATTTTGTTTGACTAGGTAGGTAATTGAAAAAACAAATAAGAAGAATATTAATAAAAAGCATGCTCTGGTCTTTAATTTTAATCAAACTTGCATAAAAGAAAAGCTTATGCCAAATTACACCAACTTTTATAATATTATCTATTCTGAAATATCAGCTTTACTGCCTTTACATCTACATATTTATGACTTTCATCTTTTTTAAAAATCTTACAAATTCTTCAATTCAAGTTTTCAACACTGTATTCAAGATTTCAGGTATCATGAATATATTGAGTAGTATTAATATTGAAAATCCTAAGAAAAAATCTAAGTTGATTTTATCTGATAATTTGGGACCAGAAATTTCATCTTCTAGTGCTGAAACTTCATTGGATCAAGTAATGAGAGAAGGTCCTTCACAAAATAAGGTATGAAGAAAAAGCTCAGGCTAAATTTAGTAGGTAAATAGTCTCATAAGCTTTGCAACTGACTAAACAAATTCTGTTGATCCTGATCATTCTTCAGGTTTTACTTTAAGCTTAGGTTTAATTAAGCTTTTATATAGGTTCTATTTTAATTGAGCTTCAACTGTAGTCTGTAGGCATTAATGTAACAATAAATACTATTCAGTAACTATAGAAACTTGTCTTCAAAACTTGCTCTAGAAATATATTATTGCCTTATTTGTAAGTTGAGCTGATAATCCAAACCTAGAAATGGGAAAGTTTTGCAATTGATTATTGGGTCATCCCACATAAAGTGGACCAGATGTTCTCACTCAACATCTCCAATTTAGCTGAAATCTCGGCATTTGCTCCATATGCCTTTCATACAAGATTTTGTAATGTTATATCCTCAGATGTGCATTATTAGTAACCCTTCAGGCTTACATGTGGTGGTCACATTTATTGCATCTCTGTTTCTGCCAACAAATATCAAACATAAAATTTTTAATTAACGATATTGACCATTTTAAATTTTAGGAACAAAATTAACCGTTTTAAATTTTAGGTTTTTAATTCAGCATTTTTTCAGGAGCCTAAAGATGATGGGCCCCGTGGTGCTGCTCTGGCTAGCTTGTCATGCATGACAGTAGAGCAGCCAGGATGTCCTCCTGTGAAGGTCTCCAGCCACCACACTGTACTTGTGAGGCTGCCTCACACACCAGGCCTGCCTCCTGAGCCTCATCCTCGTGTCTACACGGATGTTTGGCATAGCCAGTGTGTCAAGATGCCATGCAGCCCCCAGAACCTATACTGCACTGCTCCAGTCAGTCACAACTTTTTTAACCCAAATAATTTGATTTTTAATTGGAGAAAGCTTGGATAAAGTTTTGGGCAAAATTTGGACAAAGTTTGGAGAATTTTTGGACAAGGTTGGGAGAATGTTTGTGCAAGGTTTAGACAAATTGATTGAGGCTAGTTTCAAAGTATTTTAATCATAAATTTTCTCAATAACAAACTCTTTACTAACTCAAAAGGTATATGGGGTATATTTATTAATTACATTCAATTATTTCTTAGTTCTCTGCAGAATTTTTAAATTTAAATTGCCTCACCATAACTTTTCCTGATAATTGTGTGGCTCCTCTGGCAGAAATAATCAAGTGCATTGTGCCTCTGTCATCATACAATAGATGTATTGTTATCATTAATGGACGTTTTACTTGTAAATTTCCTGCAAGCAAGCTCTCTCACAGATCTGGTATAAATCAGTCCCAGGAGCTTATAAAACTCCATCTCGTAGTAATTTATTCTTACACTCTTACACAGTGTGTTGATCAATTAAATTATGTTGCAGAAGTCTGACGTAGTGCCGCGTTGGAATGTGATCACCGAGGCACTGAGCAAGCCCATCACTAGTATATCTGAACTACAAGAAGCCATCCTCTCGTACAACACAAGATACCGTGGCAAGTGGAAGTTCCATGGCCTTTATGCTCTTGTTAATCAGGTAATTGAATACGCTCACAAATGATCTATCATGATCTGTTATTTAGATTTTATATGAGTGACAATATTCATACAACATACTAGTAAGGAAAATTATTTGTGTGGGCATTGATAATTATTAAAGCACCCCTGAGCTGTCAGGCAAATTTAACCATTCTTAATTTAATTTAGATGATAAAAAAGTGAAATATTTATGAGTAATATAATGCACATTCAAAAATGCGTTATTTGGTTAAAATCAGGACAAAGGGCCAGTTTATGAACTTCAAACTGCATCCTTCAATGCACACAAAGCGTTTGTAGGCACATTGTTGCTACCATTTCTATTTGTACTACCTGCACAGTGCACAGTAATGAAAAATTTTAGGCAACAAATTTTCAAGCACATCGTTATTAATGTGCTTCAAGATAATTTTGAAATGTAAAGCTGACAATTAAACCTGAGTCCATAAAGCTGACTATTCTTCAAAGATGACCAAACATGTCGATCAAGAAGATTTTGTTTGGATTAACTGCTCCAGACTGCTTCATATTTTCTTGCCACTGCTTGTCAAGAAATAATTACGACATAACCAAATCTAATCACGATCTGCATAAAGAATAATTATATGTTGAGTTTAACTTTGAACATTTTCATGATAATTTCTGTGGTGCTGCGTGCAAGAATAACTATACCCTATATTGGGTTTATCTTTGAATATTCTCATGATAATTTCTGTGGTGCTGCGTGCAAGAATAACTATACCCTATATTGGGCTTATCTTTGAACATTCTCATGATAATTGCTGTGGTGCTGCGTGCAAGAATAACTATACCCTATATTGGGCTTATCTTTGAACATTCTCATGATAATTTCTGTGGTGCTGCGTGCAGTTTGATGAGTGTGAAGAGCAGGAGTTGTTCGGCACAACGCTGCCTAAGATGTGTCGTCTCGCGCTGCGCCTGCCGGAGCTCATCACTGCGCCGGTGCCGCTGCTCAGCCAGAACAGCCAGGCGAGCCTCACGCTCTCGCAGCTACAGGTGCGTTGTCTTTGCAAATGACTACTAACTTTGAAACTGTGATTATATATTGATTTTGGTTGCTCTTCTCCTCTCAACTGATGTTGGTTGCTCTTCTTCTCTTAACTGATTTTCGTTGCTTTTCTTCACTGAAGTGCTACAAGTGCTGGAATTCTCCTTGTGAACTTTACCATCAAATACCTACTACCAAGCCGCACTCGGCCTTAACTTTCTTCAATACTAGGCACGACCATTTCGTGCTGAATACAATATTCCCCTGTCTCGGCCCACCAACGAAACTTTGTTCCCACAATATGTTATTTGTCAAATATTTAGTATAGACAAGATCAAATTATGCCAATAACGGTAGTCGGAATGCATAAGTACAATTGTTCCTCTTCCTCCACTGGGTGCTATATTAGCGTAGTAAAATTATGCAGCCTTAAAGGGTTTAATTACTCGACTCATTCACACTCAACTTCTCAAATTCCACCAAGCAAAGTTTAGTGTAATAATAAGTCACTATTATTAACAGTTTTTACTAACTTTTTTCTATGTACGATTCTCAACAATTTCTATTAATTGCCTAGTGATCTCATTTAAAGTACTCTCAAATGCAGAATTCAAAGCAAAGCAAGTAAAGTACCGAAAATTTGTAACATAAAATTACTATTTCCTCAGTTATTGTTCCCGTGGATCAATGATACATACTTGTGAAACTTTTTGTGCTCTCTTCCTTTTGGGAATTTTTTGCCTCTTCATATAAGCTGCTCACCGATGTGTTATGGGAGAAGCCGTTTGAAAAAGTCTGTAGAAGCATATTTTCGATAGCCATATATAAGTGAAGACAGATCGTCATCTGACTTCATGCTCATCTGGATGAGCATATTTGTTTTCATTCGAATTAATATCAATTTACTGATAATATCAGACACCATCTTTAATGGTCAAATGTCAAATTACATTAAGGTTATTATTTCAAAAATTCCCGCTCTCAGTATCGATGTGATTACACAGAACAGAAACTTGATTTTATTCTCATGTTAACCATTTTCCTGCTCTATGAATAGCGAAGAATATAGATCTATTGTTCTATTTTATTCGAATTTCAGATCGCGTGTCTGCTCGCGAATGCTTTTTTCTGCACATTCCCGAGGCGCAACGCGCGCGGCAGCAACTCCGAGTACGCCAACTACCCTGACATCAACTTCAACAGGTGCAGGGGTGGTTTGAGGGGCTTGGGAGTGTTGATGCGGGACTTGTGGATGTTAACATAACATACTGATGTCGGCGCTGAAGAGTAGGTCTGAAGTGGCCTGCCGCCGATTCTTGTACTTTTCGTGACGTGTTCTCAGAAGATCTAAAATCGTGTAATTTGACCGGATCTTTTCAAGACTGACAATAGTTGTTAGGCGGGGCTTGTGGAGTGTAGGGGAGACCGAACGTGTGTGCCTTGGTAGGACTTGGTAGAAGTTGTGATGCCGGTTATCTCGATGACAGTGAAAAGATGTTTTCCCAAGAGATTCCTACAGCGAGGTGAGTGCTAGGTATCATGTTAGCATTGCTGAGTTATCTATGATGGGGGCTTAGCACGTCTGCTGTCGAAATAATTAAGGTCTTATTTTCAGAGAGTCCTCTTAGTCTAAACATTCTTATAGCGTTACAATGTTCTGAATTGCCGCATCTCTGTTCTTATTGTTAACTGTAGCAGCCTAACTTTGACTTTTACTTCAAGGTTTCCTGAAATGATTTATCGTTTTCCTGCAACTAATTCAGTTCATCTTATTTCTGTCAGATTATTGAGCAAGAAAGAGCCACTTGTGCTGGAGAAGCTGAAGTGCATACTGAATTACTTCAGACGCGTTACGTCTAATGGTGAGCTGCTTATAATGATGAGGGAATAATGTGTACATGTGATGTGTGTTGTAATGGTTGACGAGACACCGTGTCTTGATGTGCACAGTGTGATGAGCGTGTGTCTGGTGCCGTGTCTTGATGTGCACAGTGTGATGAGCGTGTGTCTGGTGCCGTGTCTTGATGTGCACAGTGTGATTAGCGTGTTTCTTGTGCCGTGTCTTGATGTGCGCAGTGTGATGAGCGTGTGTCTGGTGCCGTGTTTTGATGTGCACAGTGTGATGAGCGTGTTTCTTGTGCCGTGTCTTGATGTGCACAGAGTGATGCGTGTGTACCTTGAGAAAGACGATGCATGTCATCGTTGAGAAAGTTCAAAATAGATTCTTTAAAGAAAAATACTATTAATTGGGTTATAATGTTAATAATTTGTGCTGTTGTGCTCAGAACCGACGGGCTTGGTGACGCTGTGTCGCACGCAGGCCCCGGACTCAGACATGCACCGCTGGCAGAGCTGCTCGTCGCCGCTGCCCAGACTGCACTGCCACCACGACACCCTCATAGAGGACGTGCCTGGGCTGCTGCATGTCGACTTTGCCAACAAGTTCGTTCTTTTTGCCAATTAAATTAGTCGTTGTTTTGCTCTTTTGTAGCCATTCTAGACTATAGGAAGTATTAATGTCCTATCAAAGCTGTATATAATCTCTTTTGGAGTGGACGTATTTTTAGCGCATTTTCTCATTTATGGAAAAAATGCACTATTGTGCTCGCCATGTCCGTCTGTCTGTCTGTCTGTCCGTGACCTCAAGTTTTCGTTGACGAGAAAATGCGCTCTCTGTCACTCACTGCAGTGAGTACTGAGTTATATTCTTGTACCTATTTAGCGCATTTTCTCATTCTGTCCGTCCGTCCGTCTGTCTGTCCGTCCGTGACTTCATGTTTTCGTCGACGAGAAAATGCGCGCTCTGTCACTCACTATAGGGAGTACTGAGTTATATTTTTTAATTTTGTGTGCGGGCGGGCGATTTCAAGAGTGTTATCTTACTTTAATTGTGGCTTTGAATGATACGCTCAAACTTACTTCAAACTTTGTCTGCTAAAGTGAGCTTTTTATGCAACAATCAAAACTTGACTGACTCGTTCTTGCTCGGGACAGGTTCCTGGGCGGCGGGGTGCTGGGCTTTGGATGTGTTCAGGAGGAAATCAAATTCCTGCTGTGCCCTGAGCTGCTCGTGTCTAGACTCGTCACGGAGGCTCTCGACAAAAATGAGGCTCTCGTCATCATCGGTGCGTGAGCCCTGGTGTTTGGTGTCATATATACTGGGGTGTGCGTGACCAAGCGACGCATCTGCCCTGGCTTACATAATGTCCTTCTCATTGTACGAAATCTGATGTAATTTCCAGTAGTAGTCAAACCTTTTAATACATTTTGTTCGGTATTTATCTTCAAATCTGTATATTAGACGCTTTGTTAAATAGATTGTCAGACTTGAAACTGTGGGAGTGAAGTCATTTTCTGTGTGATAGACCCATGTAAACAACGTGGAAAGTTCTCTACAGTCAAAATAAAGTACCTATAACTGTTATTCTTGCGTTAGACCATGACTTCTGATATATTTCAGTATGAGACGTACTTCTATTATTGATTTGATTGCTGTTGTTTGGTTCAGGTGTGGAGCAGTTCAACAAGGGTGCAGGCTATGGCAGCAGCTTCACGTTCTCAGGTTCTTTCCACGACTCAACACAACGAGACTCCTTCGGTCGCCGCCTCACGCAGCTCGTGGCCATTGACGCTCTGCACTTCAGGCAGCGACCGCGCGAGCAATATGAGAAGCCCTTGCTTCTCAGGGAGCTTAATAAGGTGCAAACTATCTTCAAGTCCCCTCAAATGATCGTAGTCTCCTAATGATTGTATGTTGCCTGCAGCTTTGATTCAGTTTTGTGCATGATTTGTTCAGTTTAAAAGGCAACTGCGACGATACAAAATTTATTTCCTTTTACTTGATCATTGCATCCACGTTCAGATGCCACTGAAAATAATTTTGTTGCCATGTGTAATAAATGAGTTGTAATGAGAGCTTCAATTAAGGTTATTGTAATTCTTGAAACATTTTGGGAAATGTGATCTACATCTTTTCAGCATAACTGATTTAATTATAAGTTTCCATTTGATTATCAAACTTTATTTTATGTCATTCCATATGTTTATCGTTCCTCTTTGCACTCTTCAGTAATTGCAGTGTCGCGAATTACAAATGAAATCTTGAAGTTTAAATGTCCGAACTCAAAATCAGCAAGTCAATGCGGTTCGCTGTTGATTTCGTCCTCGTTCATCCCAACGTATTGGATGACATTTGTTTTTAGGCACCGTCGTTCAGCGTCAAGCTTTCATCAAATTTGAAGGCTTTCCACTACTTGTCAATCACTTTCTTAGTGAATTTACTTTACAATGTTCTTATTAATCCTCTATTGTTTCATTAGAGTTTGGGTTGCGGGCTTCCATCTTCTCTTGCTCCCAAGTATTGATCTTATATTGTTTTTCTACTCGCCCTACAGTTGTATTCTCGACCTGCTCTGCTGTTCAGGTCTTTGAACATTGTGACACTTTTCAGGCCTACGCCGGGTTCCGGCCACTTAGCGGCAGCATTGGACCAGCGGTGGCAGTAGCCACGGGCAACTGGGGCTGTGGTGCCTTTCGTGGAGATCCTCACTTGAAGGTAGAATTATATCAACAGTTAGATGTTAATCTATTAGAGACATGAGACATCACAGATGTTCAATCCAGTTGCTTGTCCGTAACAACACGAGAATCTTCCAATTTAGGATGACGGAATAACTTCTACCTTTGCCTCGTGTGCTAGTAATTGAAGATGACCCACTAAACAACCGGAATTAGGTATTTTATTTCGATGTGAAACCTGAACCCAGTTAATATACATACTCTGTTCCTGAGAACACCTTGACAGGCAGGGCGGCAGCATTTCATGGGTGAAATTAATTGTCTAAATAAATCCCTTAACATTTACAAAATAATTATAGGCATGAATTGTGACCTTTTTCAAACAGATGTTTTTTGAGAAAAATAATCGAGTTTAAAATTGAGTTTATAATGTTTTATTTTAAAACTATTTTTTAAAATGGTTTTCTTTAGGGTTACCAAAATCTATTCATTGGTTTCAAATATCCTTTATGTTTATAATCCGAAAATTTGTTCAACGTGCTTTTCTAATCAAGAAAATTGTTCAATCTTGCATGCTCACTGTAGCACTGTGTTGTATTTACGTGTCTGCCTCACCCCAGCATGTGGTGCTCACTCTAGCTCTGTGTTGTATTTATGTGTCTGCCTCACCCCAGCGTATGATGATCACTCTATCACTGTTGCAGGCGCTGCTGCAGATAGCGTCGTGTGCTGCTGCTGGTCGCGACATAGCGTACTTCACCTTCCACGACTCCGACTTCAAACACCGACTGTCGGACCTGCATGATTTCCTGACGCGTCGCTCTGTTACTGCTGGTCATTATTAATTCTTGCTGCATCTAAGTTGATAATTACTTGGATTTTTACTGCCTGGGATATACTTCAAAATTTTTTGCAAGATTTAAATCCGAATGATTCTATGTCTCTTGGGAACTCGAACCTGGCAGCAGATATAGTCAATATTTGATAGCTTTAAAAATCTTATTAATTAATCAATTAATAAGTTTATAATCTTTTATGTTATGCCTAAATTTTTAATTAATAAGTAATTAAGAATAATTACTGGTAGAGCTGCCGTGATGTTGTGATGATGTCGTTACTTTAGTAGATCACCGAAACATTGTTTCATTCTCACAGTTGTTAATTACCCATTGAAGGATTCATTGCTACCAGGTGCAATTAGACTATTAAAACAAAGAAGGGGGTGTATGCATATATATTTATTTGGTGAAACTAAATTTCATTATAATTGAAATGTGGAGTGAAAGATTGTGCGATTGCATCTGTCACGCTCAGGTGGATTATTTACTTGGATTAGTGCTGTGAAGAAGAGAAGAAACTTGCCGAATGATTAATGTAATAGCAACGAAAATTGCTCAGCTAGCAGTTGACGTGAAATTTTGAACATATCAAGAGATCGTGATGATCTTACAAGTATTGAATATAGATTTAATATTTCATGAGTATACTCCAATTTATTAAAGGCCTTTCGATACAATATAAACGGTTTATATATATTTTTTGCGATTTTTATCATTATTATGCTATTATGCAATGCGAGGAAAATAAGTCTCATATCGCGAAGCTTTATGAATTGCATACTCACCCAAATAATCCGGCAGGTGATGTTACATTTAATTGAAACTCTATACCGCATTCGAAAATCTTTTCAGAAGCTCCCTTCATCTGCATGTAAATTTTTTATGATTCCTTTTGAATTAACAACATAATAAATGTTGTAAATATTACTAAGTAAATGTAAATATTACTAAATACTACTAATCAGAAGCGACGGTTCTTGCCCGTGCGCACGGTTATACCAGCATTTATTATCTGTTTCGTGTACGACTCTGTTGCGCTGGTAACTGTTTTTTTTCTTAATCCTCAACATCAGTTTACATCCTTCCCATTTCTGTTGCTTTGTTTGCCTCCATCTGAGGTGGTTTATTATTACTTGTTTCTGGGCAGGTTGCAGTTGTTAATGAAAGTTTTGCTGATAAATTGCACTAAATAATAAAAAATCCCTGAAATTTTTTAGCGTTTGCCATGCGAAGATTTATATATTTATGCTTGCCATAATTTTCAATAACGATGTGGTGATTTTAGATTAAAAGAACCATTTATTAGTGCGTCGTTGTCTTGAATGATCATTTCTCTGTAGCATCAATCAATTTCATTGAAGATCCGCCACAATAATGACCAAGTCGACACCCATTTCGCGGGCAAGGTCAATTAAATCTCCATCCAAAAAAGCCCAGCTTGTGTCATGGTTTGAGTTTGAGGCTACGTTATTTGTCTATTCCTAATCATCAGCCCATCCATGCATAGCTTCACCCCTTGCCATACCCTGGAATTTAAATATCAGCATTTGAATGAAAGTTTTGACTCTGAGAATGAAATAGACGCTCTTTCAGCATTTTTTAAGAAGTTGGGTAGGGTAATATTGATATAATTAATAATTAAGTTAACGTTGCCGGAGAGAATTAAATCAAATTGCTGCTTGATAGTTTGCCATTGAATTAATAAATTAGAAAGTTTTAATTCCTCTTAACGTAGTCACGGCTTAGTATAGAATTTTTATCTGCGATTTTCTCCAATATAATGCAAAATTTTGGAAAATCCATACGAGTAAATTCATCTTTTAACATCATGCTTTCTCGTAGTGGCTCCGGAAATTTCCATTTTTTTTCAAATGTTTTTATTGATGTTTTTCAAATGTTTTTTTTGCTTGACCGCGAAACAGTTGTCATTCCCAGCCATGCTCACCATGTACGTACTCAAGTCGCCTTCATTTCTGGTACAGGAGCTCTCGTGCAGTGCCTTTGCTTGTATGGTGTTCAGCGCAAGGAGCTCGCCTCTAAAGATCTCTTCAAGTTTGTTTATGAGAGCTTCAGCTCTTCTGGCCCTGCCTCTCCTGCGCGTACAACTCTGGAGACCGATGCAGGTCAGTAGCATTACAATACCAACTACAATATCGTGGTATCATGGTCACATATTCATAAATTCGTGACTTTACGTATGTTTTGTAACATTAAAAATGTTATTCCGTTAGCATTGTTAGGTTAAACATTCTCTTGCGTACTGAAGGTAAACTCTGCACTGGATCTATGATTGTAAAAAGATAACAAACTACTTGTGTTCAGTCAGAACTTTAGCTAGCCAGCATCAGCAATTGTTTGAACCTTCTTGCTGATACCTTCATTAACTTTCCTGTAACATCTAATGTACAACAGAATTTATTACACTACATTCTTCCTCTTAGAGGGATGAACTTCAAGTCGTGAATGCATATTCAAATGATATAATTTTTTATTGCAGGAGTCTCTGCCTATTCGAGTGCTGAGCCTTCAACGAGTACTTCTCTTCAAGATGGCTCCACCTCAGCATCAAATAATGCCCAAGGAGGGCAGAAAACTAATGCAAGCAACTTGCAAAACAATATGAAAATTACTGATTTCTTTAAGAACAGTGATATGACTAATACTTGACCGACACTTGCTTCTTGAACCATCTAAATGTGATGGGCGCTACTTGCTACTATCTGTGATTTTTTATAGGACTCCTATCACTGATGTAGGAGACGCAACCGTTTATTTTACTTGGATACTATCTACTTTACTTGAATACCTTGCAACGGTAAGATCAATCTTTGTCAGTTGATAACGACATATACTTTAAAAATTTTGTTTACTTCGGCATGCTTATTTAACTTAAATTAGAGTCTTTGATTAACATTGAGGATATTTAATAAACTAATCAACGCACTAATTGGAAAAAATTAAAGGCGAATGTTGATTATGGGGGCGATAGACCAACATTTTAATCCAATTAGCGCCATTTATGAACAAATTAATCGTATTTTTATTGTTGAAGATCACTAGCCTAACGCTATTGCCACTAGAACCAAAGGTAGACATCAAGTTTCTTTGTTCGTCTTCGATCTCGGTTTTAGTTGTAGAAACCATCTTGTTTTTATTCATATTAGATTTCTATTTGAGATTCATTGTAGTCGGTACCTGAGTAGTTGATGCTACTTCACGTTATATATTCATCTTTGACCTATTTGGCTTTTTTGCATTTCAACTAAATAATTACTATATCATGCACAAGAAATATAATTTTTTCGTGCAAGGATTATTTTATTTGTCAATATCCAGTAATTGAAAATATAATATTTTTACGCTACTCCTGCCTATCAGTTGTCAACTTCGATACCAGCAGCTTCAATAAGACATCGCGGATGCTCTCCTCATTACTGATCAGTTTATTTACCGATCAGAAAGATGTATCGCTACCTCCATTACTGATCAGAAATGATGGAGTTGTTTGAAGAGAATACATTTGTTTTATCCCTGTACTGAACGTCGAAGTTAGTACCCCTATGCGATTATTCGTTTCTTCCGAAAATATCTCGTGAACTTCTAATAATTCTTAAATTGAGAAAATTTGCTGTCTTTGATATTTAACTCGTTCTCTCTCTTTACCGATTATAATGTTCGGTAACGGCATCACACTAGGACCGTTTCACACGTACTGCTTGCCATTCGTTCCTTTACACGGAAGAAGAATGATATTGGAATGACTGATGTTATAATTACGTCCATTAAAATCTAAAATTTCAAACCCTGAAAATCTGCCATTGTAATTCTTTAAACGTACATCAGTGTTCAACGAATAACTCGGATCGTATCGCAACCTCACTTCAGGTAGCAGCAAATTAACTACAATCTGCTGCTGGTCTATAATTTGCATCCTCTCGTCTGGGAACGAGGGTAGGCTCAAGAAGAATATGATATCACACTCAACACAAAATATTGTGTTGACACTAATAACACACTCACACTAATATTGTTTCTAGACTCATACATGTAACATTGTAAGCATTTATTTATAACAAGCAGCGAGTCCAGGGACAAATTTTATATTAAAATTTCCTGAAGTGTTATAATAATTGAGTTCGAGTTGACAATGAATCAAAATCTTGTTGCAGAAATTGACGCCATTTGGTACGCTATGACTATGCCAGAGACGATTTGGAATGAAAAAGTTCCCAACTTCGTGTGGAGAACAAGTCATGAATGATGAAACTGGTATTAATGCTTACCGTGATTCATTTTCCCTCAATTATTCTTTAAATATTTCTGCTGGCTATAATTACAGAAAAGATTTATGTATATACACTCACATAGTCATAAATTGACAAAAAAAGTCGACATGGGCGCATAAAATCTGGAGGACCCAAGAACCACATGCGGGAAGTCCACAATGAGACCATCACCCGAGCGACATTGGAGGCCTGCACCAGCATAGTTATGCGGTGCCCCGACCCATCGAGATTGACGATAGCCGAGGCCCTCATTATCAAGAGCGAGTCTCCGGCTATCAACCTCCAAACTACAGGATTTGTCCGGACGCTGAAATTATTTTCAGAGTAATTTTAAGCTTTTATTTTAAGTTGTATCCACTATACCATTGATTTGTACTTTTGTCATTTCCAAAGTTCAATTTCAAGTGTTGCAAAACCTTTCCTGCTTGATAATGAAAATTGTATTTTCGAAACGTCGCATTCTATTAAATTTTCTTTTGGTAACCTGCTGTTTGATCTCCCGGCGCCAGCAAGAAATTTAGTTCAAGTCATTGAAAAGACGAATAAGAAGATCATTAATAAGAAGCATGCTCTGGTCTTCAATCAAACTTGCATAAAACTCACATAAGTATCGCACATTTTTCAGGAAACAGTGATGCATTAAATTTCGTCACTTGCTATTAGGACGCCACTAAACAAGGCCACGAAATATTTGATAGAAAGTTATTGAAAGGAACTGAATAAATTGACTAAAAATTCGACATGGGCGCATAAAATCTTTCATTTCAAATGATTAAATGTTTAATAAAATCACTAAAGTGTATTTGAAAAGGGTAATTTCTTCCTTACTTTCAAATAATCTATAGGTCTGCCGATACCGCGCTCAATTAGCGCTCTGAAAGAATAGAGTAGTTATGGCTTGCAGCTCGCGTTAGTTGTTCAGTAGATGCGATGGGGGCCAAAAAGCTCTGTCGCTAATAATATAATTTTGAAAGTTAAATCGTGTAGATGAAGTCTGGTGTGCTGAAAACGCTAGGACGGACGTGTGAGATTGAAAAAGTAAAGTTTAAGAGTTGCTTCGTAAACGACCGAGTTACTGCGACCGTTTCCGTATTCTGACCAAATTTTGACTGAATAATTTATGCATCAACTTTTTGTAAGTGCTTGCATCACTTTGTACGCGAGGTAGTTTTTAACTCGTATGAAATGTGTAATCTGCAAAAATAATTTTATATTATTATTATCCACGTTAAACTGGACATGAATGAGTCATGTAGCGTAAGATGGTACCCTAATTATGAGTAACATGCGGTGGGAAAGAAACAGACTAAATATTTTTAACCTTTAATTCTTTTGGAGCGGGTTTAGGCTATTTGGCTCCCTTGCACAATCGAGTGTTTCAGCATAAAATTGCACAACTCCTTCAGTTTACAAGCTACGACGTTGAGAAAAATCTCATTCAATTTGCAGTACGAATATCTGACGACTAGGGCAGCCTTTTTTCAGACATATGATGATTTTTAGTGAAATATTGCATATGGGTTTAACTCTTAACTTAATTTTACGGTCGGACTCGCGGCCGGTCTCCAAATTCAATGCTCAAGGAATATCTCCCAAACTAATGAATGCTGTTCGATGAAACTTAGTATACTAATTCATTAGGACCTATCGGTGATGACTAGCTCGCTAAATTTTTTCAATTTTCGCCTTCATTCATGAGTTGTTAGACGATACAGGCCGAAATTCGCAGTGAGCAAGGAATTTCTTACAAACTACTGAACAAATTTGAACGAAACTTTAAACATACATTTCTTACTACCAAACGGCGATGTTTAGCTCGGGTAATTTTTTTTCGATTTTTCCTTCGTTCGCAAGTTGTACGGATATACGAGAAACGACCGGCATTCCTGAGGCCGATTTACATGTAGACATTACTGCCAAAGACAATTTACATGTAGTTGTGTCAGCCTTGATCTACGTGTTGGTTTTCTATGATACATTTTTTAGGCTTTTCTATGTTGATACTGCCGGCCAGATGCCCAGTTTATGATATACAAAAATTATAATATTTTAGAAATTTTACATTAAAGTTAAGGTATAAGCGGCGGATATTAAGCATATATATAAAAACTTGCGATGGAGGCTTCAGTTGTTTTATATTCATAAATTGCTTCTGTGCAACTTTTTGATTGAATTTTGACCTTGATATTAGAATTCACGTTAAAATGTTTTGACCATTGAACATAATATTCGGAAAGTAAAAATATGATAATTTTATTTGTAGGAGGTGGGCAGCTGTGAGCTTCAGCAACAGAGGAATTGAAATTGCTAAGAGAATATTTTTGACTGGATAGTTGGGGAAACGCTAACGAATATGATTTCCTTGTACGCTGTAGACTTAAGAATTTAAATGGCTTCCGCTACAGTGTAGACTGTAGAGGAAGCCATTTAAATTCTTAGACAATCAATGTCGGTCGCGCTCATCTGAACTATCGATTATTGAAAGATATGCAATGAGATAAATTATTAAAGATAACTCAAACGCAAAATTTTTTTTTTAAATCTTCACATGCGACCAAACTTAGCCTGCGAGCTCAATGTTATCTTTACTCGTGTCGGCAATTCTGTTACACAGTTATAAAATAATGACAACTCACTCACTAATGTAAAACACGGCCAACGCATCAGGTGCCAATATTTACATAGGTTCATTACCATTAGAGTTATTATACATCAAATGATACATAATGGTGTCGTTCTGAGGCGTTATGACACTGAGTCCAACCGATGGCTACGATGCTGACCGCAGTTAGGTAAATAATGATTTAGTTAGGGATGAAATCGTTTTTTGAGAAGCTAACGAAAATTTACATGTTCAGTAGTCCTGTCTCGGGTTCCATAATCTTCTGCCTAAATAATTAGCATCTTAATCAATTATCTTCATGATCAAAATTAATATTTTTGTATACCTACTCTGTGTATATCACAGGTAGGGAGAGAACTCTTTCAAAGAAAAGCTAAGTGGCCGGTGGTTGTTTGTACGTTTCGTTATTGAGCGTTAATTTCAGGAGCCGAGCCTCAGAATGTGAGGATATGCTGTTATAAATAGACTAAATATTGAATTTATAATGAATTAATTCCAATATAACTCAACCTACATAAAACTTTCTTAGTGCCCAGCTTCTGAAAATTGAACTCGTTCCAGCACCAAAGTATCTCACTCAAATCACGGCCAAGAATTCATCGTACCTCTGATACTAACAAAACGAATTTCGCGAGGGGAATAGTTATACAATCAAAAACGTTGATAAACAGTGTGGATGTCTGTAGCAGGTTGAGAGCTGTTATTAGGAGCTGTTCCCTGGATCGACACTTCTCCGAACTCGCCTGCGCAACTGTCCCAATCATAATTCTGGAAACGATTCCTCGATTGCGTCATTTACATATTTATCAATGCATTCCATTAATTTCACAATTATCAATAGGAATGACTTTACAAATTTGTGAACCGCCCCTGAAACATGCCTCTTAGAAAGTTATATTGGTTTTGTGCGTCGTCATTATATTCGCATTTCATCAAAATTTCCATGGATTAATTTCCTGTCCGTTTCTTGGTGTAAACAATTATTCTGACAACAAAAGACAAAACTGCTTCTGGATTGCCTGACAAGTTTACGTATCTATGCACGATATCGACGTGCGTGACAATTTTACGGCCGGCTCGCGGCCGGTCTCCAAGTTCGATGATGCAGGAATATCTCTCAAACTACTGAACGCAGCTTGATGAAACATGGTACACGTATTCATTAGGACCTGACGGTGATGTTTAGCTCGTGAAAATTTCTTAAATATCACCTTCATTCGTGAGTTATATGGCGATAAGGGACGAAATTTGCAGTGATCAAAAAATTAATCCCAAACTACTATACAGATATGAACGAAAGTTCGAAAAATACATTCCTCACTGCCAAACGGTGATGTTTAGCTCGTTAAAATTGTCTCGATTTTGTCTTCGTTTGCGAGCTATACGGCTATACGTATACGGCTCTAGGTCAATTCTAATTAAAAAATCGGCCTCAGATATGTCGGTCGTTTCGTCGTACATCCGTATAACTTGCGAACGACGGGAAAATCGAAAAAATACACGAGCTAGTCACCGTTTGGTAGTTAGGAATGTATGTTCAAATTTGTTCAGTAGTTTCTAAGAAATTCGTTGATCACTAAGAATTTCGACCCGTATCCCAAAAAAACCAACAAAGAAAGCAAAAATCAAAAAAATTTTCACGAGCTAAATATCACTGTTAGGTCCTAATAAATACGGTTAACAAGTTTCATCGAGCTGCATTCGTTAGTTTGTGAGATATTCCTTGATTATTTAATTCCGTGAGACAGGCCGCGAGTCCGGCCGTAAGTTTGTCCGAGACGTAAGGCGTCGGAGGATGCAATGAAAATAAATCCCCTGCTTCCCCCAAAAATATATAAAATTGAAACGAAAAAAGGGAGCCGTAGAGTTGATATGTGAAAAGCTCACTCCTCAGGCTCAGCAGAGCAGAGTCAACAGTCAGCAGTGCTGACTGTTGACTCTTCAGCAGGCACAACCCGTAGGTCTGTCGTGGCTATTACAACCCGTAGGTCTGTCATGGCTATTACAACCCGTAGGTCTGTCGTGGCTATTAGCCTATTACAACCCGTAGGTCTGTCGTGGCTATTAGCCTATTACAACCCGTATAGGTCTGTCGTGGCTATTAGCCTATTACAACCCGTAGGTCTGTCGTGGCTATTAGCCTAATACAACCCGTAGGTCTGCCGTGGCTGTTAGCCTATTACAACCCGTAGGTCTGCCGTGGCTGTTAGCCTATTACAAGTCTCTTATACACATCT